>NC_143097.1:11662500-11940000 GCF_061535455.1 Colias philodice | reverse complement strand
GAAATTCAAACTCAGACCCAACTGAGCCAAGAGTCTCTACCCACCATCATGGAGACTGAGAGTCTGAGGAAGCCATTCTTGGCCTTTGCCGCTAAAATCGCACGAGTCGCAGCAATAAACAACGGCTCAACAATTGCATCCAAGGATTTGCCCCATCAACCACAAGTCCCCACCCCTACAACGCCTGCAACCAGTAGGCCACTCATCACAACCACAGCAGGTGTAAATAACGTTATTACCCCAGCGCCGACAAACTCCAGTGAACAACTACTGGAGTGCGCCAAAGTAGGGGTACCAAAACTGAGAGTTCGTAGCGTCGCACTCTTCATGGACAACGACAATGAGTCATTTGGAATCTCCTTCTGCCGGGAAATTACAAACAATCAGCTGGCCATCTCACCCGGCCTCGCAACTCTGCGGTTTGGAAGTACCAACAAAGCCGTGATGAAGCGTAGTAGCTACATAGCTCTTCCTCTGGCAACATTCATGGGCCACTCCTGCCGGGTGGTACGATTGCAAAACAAGGCGGTCGTACTCCTCGAATGGAAAGTCGAGTCCCCATTCGCCCAGGCATGTTTGATACTTACCAGTCTTGCGCAGAGTTGCCAATCAGCGGGTGCACACCTACCCCGCATTATTAGCGTCGACGCTATGGCCATCGGGTATCAGAAAGGTGAAGTTGTGGACCGTTGCGGATGCGTCACTGCCTCAAAACATTATGAGGTTATAGTTTATGAAGACCGAGGGGAAAACTTAGACTACCTCAAACCCCACGCACGCGCCGCATCGACTGCACCATATCACCTACCCACCGGCGTCAACCATCCACCAACAATTAGTGGCTCAGAGCGGCTACAACAAAAAATTGCAGCCGAAAGGCTCTCAGCATTAGAGAGTAGTCGAAGTCCAAAAGAGTGCCCTGAAACCCGGAGCCGAATGAAGGCCCTCTCTGACTTCTTTAAAGTAGTCATGGGACGGCCAACTGAAGGCAACCCGAGTGGAAGGCAAACCTCAGCGATGGAGAGATTTCTTACACCAAACAAGGCCACAGAACGGCCAACGGAGAGAACTAAGAGAACCCGGGCTGATTTCGGGCAAATCAATCCACCAAATTACAGAACCGTCGCAAAACCCCTCGACCACATCATCAACGCCTTTCTGGAATTCCGTGCTGTCATCGAGGCAACCAGAGAGGTCAGTCTGACAACATGCAGAAACATTATGCATGCCTATCAGCTTAAAAACCTTGCGCTGCTAAGGGTCAGACTCGAGGAGGCGGACGCAGCCATCTATAACAACACAACGTCTAAGGTCATACATGGACAAATGTCCGGTCCTTACATGGCTGCGTTCAGCGCTAGCGTCGGTTTTGTTCCTATAGACGAGGATGCACTCAAAATCAAGGGAACCACCACTTTTAAAACCCCCGAGGGAGATCCCATTGTCGTGACCGCCCGTTGCACCAAGATTATGCTGGATGACAGGATCCTGGACATGGCGAAAACCATTGCCCCGGAGCCTGACATCTCGGCGTACGGGAGTGACTGGGTGGTACCTGACATCAAGTGGATCAACGGAGTGCCGGGCTGCGGCAAAACAACATATTTGGTAAAACACTTCGACGAGGCCAATGACGTAATTGCGACAACCACAGTAGAGGCGGCAAAAGATCTGAGAGAGAAGCTAGCGCACCGCATAAAAGGAGAGGAAAAAATACGAGTGCGCACAATAGCTTCAATCCTAACAAATGGATTCAGGGGGTCCTTCAGTTGTAAACGGTTAACCGTGGACGAAGCCCTCATGAACCATTTTGGCTCTATAATTATGGCCGCCAAGCTGTCTGGCGCAGTGGAAGTGGTCTTAGTCGGAGATGTAAACCAACTGCCGTTTATCGACAGAGATAATCTCTTTCATATGAGGTACTGTCGGCCCGACTCTATCACAACCATTCACCGAAATTTACTCTGCACACACCGCAATCCGATGGATGTTGCCTTCGCCCTCAGTGAAGTGTACTCTGGCATATACTCATCTCAGCCCAGAGTGCACTCATTAATACAAAAGGGATATAGAGATGCGGTTATCCCAAGCTCCTTGGAAAATACCCTCTACCTCGTACACACACAGGAGGAAAAGAGCACCCTTTCCAACCAGGGCTATGGAGCGGGGTCGGGTTCCCGCATCTTAACCATCCACGAGGCACAAGGCCTAACGTACGAAACCGTCTTCATCCTGAAGTCAAACGCCAAAAAACTCAGCCTGCACGACAGTGTACCTCACGCGGTTGTCGCAATATCCAGACACACGAAGACCTGTGTCTACTTCGCTGACGACTGTGGCGACGCGATCGGCAGGTTGATAGGGAGGGCACAGAGGGCCAGTACCAAGAACATCATGGAGTACTGTTTAAAAATGGCCCTCAAGGATAGAAACGGCAGAGTCGTGGAGGCCCTCACAAAATCAATAAAATAAAACCAACACCTCCAAAAGCTTGGATTGCGGCAACAATAACCAATACTTCATACTCCTTACCTATCCACTCAATAATATGTATTGTGTTTTGGCTGTAATAGATTAAAGTACTTAATTTGTATTAGAATTCATTCATTAATTGATAAAATTAACAAATATCACTTTTTAATACAACTTTGAAACTGTTATAAATTAATTGTATAAATTGTATCACTTATAATATTATGTAAAATAGCATGCACAAAAAAAAAAAAAAAAAAATATATATATATTCTTAAAAAAAAAAAAAAATATTTATATTATAATTAAAAAAAAAATATATATATAATATTAAAAGGGAAAAAAAAAAAAAAAAAAAAAAAAAAAAAAAAATACTGCATGTTATATTTAAAAAAAAAAAAAAAAAAAAAAAAAAAAAATTTGCATGTTATATAAGAATTATGCATGTTATAAAACTAGTTAAGAGACTAAAAATAATATGTAATTGTATTGTGGTAGTTGACGGGACTACCTCATTAATTGTGACGAGTAAACCATCCTTTTGAAAAACAAAAAATTATATTATCTAAAAAAGGCACGGACCTTGAGTCTGTGGAGTTTGTTTTATTAAAAAAAAAAAAAAAAAAAAAAAAAAAAAACCTAACCTAACCTAACCTAACCTAACCTAACCTAACCTAACCTAACCTAACCTAACCTAACCTAACCTAACCTAACCTAACCTAACCTAACCTAACCTAACCTAACCTAACCTAACCTAACCTAACCTAACCTAACCTAACCTAACCTAACCTAACCTAACCTAACCTAACCTAACCTAACCTAACCTAACCTAACCTAACCTAACCTAACCTAACCTAACCTAACCTAACCTAACCTAACCTAACCTAACCTAACCTAACCTAACCTAACCTAACCTAACCTAACCTAACCTAACCTAACCTAACCTAACCTAACCTAACCTAACCTAACCTAACCTTTTTTTTTTTTTTTTTTTTTTTTTTTTTTTTTTTTTTTTATAGTGGAGAATGCATTTAGGCATACCCAGAGCGCTCGGGGAAAGGGCCCTGGGTTATGTCGGACTCACACCGCAGAATGCGGCGACTACCGACTAAACTCCACTGTGTTCCGTCGCTCCGCTATATTGGCAGGGTCGCGGGTATTTGGTGTAACCGCTTCCGTAACCCCGTCAGCGGCAGCCTATTTTTTATATAGGCCCATCGCGATTAAGACCTGGCTAGTGTTCGCCAGTTCCTCCTTCCTGGGGGGCGGCGTGAACGGAACACGTCTCACGCCGCCTCACCGCACCGGACGATGGATTATGTCCCCGTTCCACCGTCCGGCACCCAACATTAGGGAAGCAAGTCGCGACCGTGTACAGCGGTCGCGACTCGGCGACTGCGCCCAATAAGACGTCGCCGCCGAATAGGATCCGCGTTGGGATCTCCCTCGCGGACCCGCTCTGCTTCCTCCTTCTGCGACATCACATCTTCACAGAATGTGATAGCCGCGCGCCACGATCTGTCGCTGCCAACCATTGCGCGAGCTATGGAAGGCAGGGAGAGATCAGGGCCGACGACTGTGACTAGGTGAGCACGGGGCTCGGACCACGCGGGGCACACGGCGAGAGTGTGGTCTGCCGTGTCCTCCGGACTGTCACACCAATGGCAAGCCATTTGCGGCTCTCGCCTGGCGACTTTGCACAAGTACCACCCGAAACAGCCGTGTCCGGACAGCACCTGTGTCAGGCGGAAGGTAATTGCCCCATGCCGCCTGTCGCACCACTCGCGTAGGACCGGTCGGATAGCTTCGACCGTCCTCGCTCCTGCGCTGGGCCTCTCGAGCCGGCGTTCCCACTCCCTGAACCGCCGCTCGAGAGCATCAGCCCTCCATTGCTGGACTTGCTCCAGATATGGATTAATTCCATGCGATCTGGACGCGGTGACGCGGCGATAAACGTCCGCCAGCATCTCGGCATCCAGGTCCCACGGGGGCGTCCCAGCCATGACACACGCGGCCTCGAAGGACACTGTGCGATATGCCCTCACGACTCTGAGCGCCATGACCCGCTGCGGTCTACGCAAGTATGGTCTGGTACGGACGCTCAAAGAGTCGGCCCAAATGGGCGCACCATAGAGGGCCATGGAGCGAATGACGCCGGTGTATAGACGACGACACGCACCCCCAGCCCCTCTTAGATTCGGGAGCAGACTTCCAAGTGCCCCGGCCACCCCAACAAGACGGGGGGCGAGGCGACGAAAGTGCTCCACAAATGTCCACCGGCTGTCCAGCACGATGCCCAGGTAGCGCAAAGTGGAACCGACGCCGATGGACGTGCCACCCACCTGGATAGCTGAACCAGCAGCCTGCGCCCTTCGACGGCCGCGAAACAAAATTGCCTCTGACTTGTTCAGAGCGACCTCTAAGCCAAGTCGTCTGATTCGGCGCACAACATCCGCCACACCAGCGGTCGCAATGAGGGCTGCCTCCCTGTACGAGGCCCCGCGTGCAGTTACCAGGGTGTCATCCGCGTAGCAAAGCACGCTGACACCCGGTAGATAAGTGGCACGCAGGACCCAGTCGTAGCCGATGTTCCACAGAAGGGGCCCAAGAACCGAGCCCTGTGGAACACCGCACGTCACTTCCTTTTCTTGCCACCCACGACGCGCGGGGTACGCCACAGCCCTCTCCGATAAGTAGGACTGCAACAAGCGCACCATATACCCGGGCACGTTGTGGTAGCGGAGCGCTTCGATCACGCAACTCCACGGCAGAGTGTTGAATGCGTTGGCGATGTCAAGGGACACCGCCAAAAGCACTCCGCCTTCATTATCTGCATGATCAGCGAGGTTCCGCAATTCAGCAATCGCATCGATAGTGGACCTTCCCCGGCGAAATCCAAATTGGTTCTCGCTTAGGTCCGGCCCCACTCCCTCCAGATGGTCGATGAGGCGAGCTGCGAAGACGCGCTCAAAGAGCTTGCTCACCTCATCGAGCAGCACGATCGGCCTATAAGCCGAGGGCGAGTCGCGCGGGCGTCCCTCCTTCTGCAACAGGACCAAGTTCCCGGTCTTCCACCTACGGGGAAATTGGCCCTGTTGGAGGCATTTTGTGAACAGCTGTTCCACCCTGGGTCCAAGAGATTCTAGCGCCAGCACCCAGGCCCGCCCGGGAAAACCTAACCTAACCTAACCTAACCTAACCTAACCTAACCTAACCTAACCTAACCTAACCTAACCTAACCTAACCTAACCTAACCTAACCTAACCTAACCTAACCTAACCTAACCTAACCTAACCTAACCTAACCTAACCTAACCTAACCTAACCTAACCTAACCTAACCTTTTTTTTTTTTTTTTTTTTTTTTTTTTTTTTTTTTTTTTTTTTTTTTTTTTTTAAGTGGAGAATGCATTTAGGCATACCCAGAGCGCTCGGGGAAAGGGCCCTGGGTTATGTCGGACTCACACCGCAGAATGCGGCGACTACCGACTAAACTCCACTGTGTTCCGTCAATCCGCTATATTGGCAGGGTCGCGGGTATTTGGTGTAACCGCTTCCGTAACCCTGTCAGCGGCAGCCTATTTTTTTTTTTTTTTTTTTTTTTTTATATAGGCCCATCGCGATTTAGACCTGGCTAGTGTTCGCCAGTTCCTCCTTCCTGGGGGGCGGCGTGAACGGAACACGTCTCGCGCCGCCTCACCGCACCGGACGATGGATTATGTCCCCGTTCCACCGTCCGGCACCCAACATTAGGGAAGCAAGTCGCGACCGTGTACAGCGGTCGCGACTCGGCGACTGCGCCCAATAAGACGTCGCCGCCGAATAGGATCCGCGTTGGGATCTCCCTCGCGGACCCGCTCTGCTTCCTCCTTCTGCGACATCACATCTTCACAGAATGTGATAGCCGCGCGCCACGTTCTGTCGCTGCCAACCATTGCGCGAGCTATGGAAGGCAGGGAGAGATCAGGGCCGACGACTGCGACTAGGTGAGCACGGGGCTCGGACCACGCGGGGCACACGGCGAGAGTGTGGTCTGCCGTGTCCTCCGGACTGTCACACCAATGGCAAGCCATTTGCGGCTCCCGCCTGGCGACTTTGCACAAGTACCACCCGAAACAGCCGTGTCCGGACAGCACCTGTGTCAGGCGGAAGGTAATTGCCCCATGCCGCCTGTCGCACCACTCGCGTAGGACCGGTCGAATAGCTTCGACCGTCCTCGCTCCTGCGCTGGGCCTCTCGAGCCGGCGTTCCCACTCCCTGAACCGCCGCTCGAGAGCATCAGCCCTCCATTGCTGGACTTGCTCCAGATATGGATTAATTCCATGCGATCTGGACGCCGTGACGCGGCGATAAACGTCCGCCAGCATCTCGGCATCCAGGTCCCACGGGGGCGTCCCAGCCATGACACACGCGGCCTCGAAGGACACTGTGCGATATGCCCTCACGACTCTGAGCGCCATGACCCGCTGCGGTCTACGCAAGTATGGTCTGGTACGGACGCTCAAAGAGTCGGCCCAAATGGGCGCACCATAGAGGGCCATGGAGCGAATGACGCCGGTGTATAGACGACGACACGCACCCCCAGCCCCTCTTAGATTCGGGAGCAGACTTCCAAGTGCCCCGGCCACCCCAACAAGACGGGGGGCGAGGCGACGAAAGTGCTCCACAAATGTCCACCGGCTGTCCAGCACGATGCCCAGGTAGCGCAAAGTGGAACCGACGCCGATGGACGTGCCACCCACCTGGATAGCTGAACCAGCAGCCTGCGCCCTTCGACGGCCGCGAAACAAAATTGCCTCTGACTTGTTCAGAGCGACCTCTAAGCCAAGTCGTTTGATTCGGCGCACAACATCCGCCACACCAGCGGTCGCAATGAGGGCTGCCTCCCTGTACGAGGCCCCGCGTGCAGTTACCAGGGTGTCATCCGCGTAGCAAAGCACGCTGACACCCGGTAGATAAGTGGCACGCAGGACCCAGTCGTAGCCGATGTTCCACAGAAGGGGCCCAAGAACCGAGCCCTGTGGAACACCGCACGTCACTTCCTCTTCTAGCCACCCACGACGCGCGGGGTACGCCACAGCCCTCTCCGATAAGTAGGACTGCAACAAGCGCACCATATACCCGGGCACGTTGTGATAGCGGAGCGCTTCGATCACGCAACTCCACGGCAGAGTGTTGAATGCGTTGGCGATGTCAAGGGACACCGCCAAAAGCACTCCGCCTTCATTATCTGCATGATCAGCGAGGTTCCGCAATTCAGCAATCGCATCGATAGTGGACCTTCCCCGGCGAAATCCAAATTGGTTCTCGCTTAGGTCCGGCCCCACTCCCTCCAGATGGTCGATGAGGCGAGCTGCGAAGACGCGCTCAAAGAGCTTGCTCACCTCATCGAGCAGCACGATCGGCCTATAAGCCGAGGGCGAGTCGCGCGGGCGTCCCTCCTTCTGCAACAGGACCAAGTTCCCGGTTTTCCACCTACGGGGAAATTGGCCCTGTTGGAGGCATTTTGTGAACAGCTGTTCCACCCTGGGTCCAAGAGATTCTAGCGCCAGCACCCAGGCCCGCCCGGGAACACCGTCAGGGCCGGGGGCGGCATTCTTCGCCTTAAGGCGCTCTACTGCCACAGCGAGCTCGTTGCGAGTGACTGGAGGGACATTTTCGTTGTTGAGCTCCTCCTGCGCAGTCATCGTGGGTGCCATCGGTGGGGGAGAATGTCTTCCCCGACTTGGAAACAAGGACGTCACCACTTGCTCCAGAAATCGTGGCTCGAGACTTTGAGACAAGGGCGGGGCCCAAGGGCGAAGCTTTTGCCTCACCCTCTTATACGGCCGACCCCAAGGTTCGCGGTTCAAACTCTCGAGCATCTCTTCCCATGCACGGGTCTTAGCGCTGCTGATGGCGTGCTGCAGAGACACAATGCAGTCCCTATAGACGGCGTATAACCGCGCTTCCTCCTCTTCGTCACGCCGCCTACGGCGCCTGTGCCTGGTGTACGCCCGCCTCGCAGCCACGCATGAAGCACGCAGCTGGGCAACATCGGCGGACCACCAGTACATTTGGCGCCTACGTGGAACCGACCGCACCCTCCGCATGCTCGCGTCGCACACCTGAGACATAGCTTCGGCAAGCCAAGTGGCCTCCTCCTCTACGTTTTCGCCGCCATTCTGCTGCGACGGGAGCCAAGCCTGCACTAAGGCAGCCTCAATGAGGAGCTCCCTATCGAGGCTACCAAGTGCCCAGCGTGGACGACAATCGCCAGGGGGGAATTGACTGGGAGCCGTCGAGGGCGTGGAGACGCTAAACCGGATATAACGGTGATCCGAGAGCGTCTCCACGTCCAAAAGAACCCTCCAGTCTTGTATACGACGAGCGAGAGGGGGGCTCGCAAACGTGACATCCACAATGGATCCACCCCTCTGCCGAACACACGTTAATTCTGCTCCACGGTTAACAACCGTCAGTCCCGACGCAACTGCCCAGTCAGCGAGTGTCGAGCCACGTATATCACTTGCCACGCAGCCCCAAGACACCGACTTGGCGTTCAGGTCCCCGGCCAGAAGTACAGATTGAGGTTGTGCGAAGTCTAGCAGATCCCTCAGCTCAACCAAGAACTGCTCGAAATCGGCGAGGCAGCGGTTCGGCGAGAAGTACGCCCCCACAACGGTGAAGCCATTGACAACCGCCGAGACGCATCCCCGTCGCCTTATGATTTGCTCAAGCTGTGTGTCGCCTTGAGCAACCAGCGCCACCAAGCCATCCAGATCGCCCACCCAGTTATCCCGGGGGGGCAGATTGTATGGCTCAGACACTACCGCCACGTCAATCTCCCACTCTGCCAGACTCTGATGTAAAAGGTCCTGGGCCCTGGCACAGTGGTTGATGTTGGCCTGTAGAAAACGCAGTGGGGCCATTACTGCGTTTCCATGGCTGCCTCCGTTTGCGGTACCTCATCAGGCACCGGAGCAGAGCGTGATGGCGTTGGAGCGCCATCTTGCTTCCGCATTCCACCTCTTTTAGGCTTCGGGGCCTTACAGGCTGCGCTTCCAAGCCGATGCTCTGCCGGTAGCTTTGCCTCCGTGCATAGGGCACAGCGAGCGGAGGCGGCATCGCATCCACCAGCTTTATGGCCTGTTTCACTGCAGCGGAAGCAAGTGGCACTCCTGTCCGTCGGCGAGGAGCACGTGGCGCTGACATGGCCCACCTCCAGGCAGCGGTAACAGCGCAGGGGCTTCTGCTCGGTGAGAGAGACTTTCGCCGAAGCCCACCCAACCATTACGCGCCCCGCCTGCGCCAGCTTCTTCGCCGCAGTCACCGGGCAACTAACCCAGGCTGATACAGCACCTCGGGGGCCCGTGCGCAGGCCACCACACTTCACATGCTCCGCGGTACACTCCCCTGCGCGCGATACCGCAGCCGCAATGTCCTCGACTGTGGCCGAGTCATCCAGGCCAGTGATTCGCAGGTCTGCGCACTTGACCGGCCTGGACACCTTAACGTTATCCTCACCGAGGACCTCCCGCAATTTGGCGGCAAGGGAGTCCGCTTCCTTGGTGCTGGTAGCACCGGGGATCTCTAGTATCCTGGCACCAGTGACAGCGCGCTTAAAACGCATTGCACTGATGCCAATTTCGGCGAGGTCTATTCCACGCCGCGCCTCCGTTAAAACACCGGCGTAGGTTACGCCACGCTCCTTCGCACTCGGCTGCAGGGTAAGGACGACAGCCGAGGAATTCGGAGCGTGGAGCTTTCGCGACTTCTTCTTGCGGGACTTAGCCGCAGGCTTCTTCCCTTTCCCCTTATTTTCTTTTCCTCGCTTTCCGACCACAGTCCACTCTCCGACCTTTGACGGCTGCTGCGGGAGGCCGGATGACGTGGCCAGCGTATCTTTTCTGGGGGGCTTTGAACCCGCCGGATCAGGCTGCACGGGGACCCTTTCCTTCCCCTTCGCCAATTTCTTTTTCCTCTTCTTCGAGGTTGCCTCGATCTCCAAAGCTGGGACCGCCGTCTGCTTCGCGGTTTTCTTAATTGCGGGCCCAGACACCGATCTACCGGGTTGCGATGAAGCCGCAACACCTGCATATGTCCTCGCCTTTGATGGAGGGGGCGGTGCGAGGTCATCAGCCATCGCTTGTTCAGCCGCCTTTGCCGCTTTCCTGCTATCTGCCGCCAGTGGAGGTCTTATGCGCTTTTCCGGCAGCAGACGCTCCTCTAGAGCCTCAAATCTCGCGTTAATCATTGCTCCGACCTGGCGCAAGATATCCGAATCTTGGGGCTGAGCAGGCAGCGACGAGCCCTGAGAGGCCTTCACCTCTTGTAGTTCCCTTTTCAGGGAGTCGAGCTCCGCCTGTAGGCGGGAATTGGCTGCCTGCAGCAATCTCGTCTCCTCGGAGACAGTGTGTTTCTCTAATAGAGCTACTGACTGCTCAATGTCATCGTGGGCCAATTTCAAGGCCTTTTTGAAAGTGCCCTTGAGATTTGATGACTTGGTCATCACCTTCACGATTGCAGCCAGGTCATCGGCAATGCGGCGACTGAGAGCCTCCGACGTGTTTGTCTTTGCTGGAATGGGAGGGAGAGGAGCGCTAGCTTGCGCCACTTCAATGCGCTCGGCGCACTCAGCAACCTCCTTCTCGGCCTGCGCCTCCAACTCCCTCTTACGCAACCTCGTCATATCGAATGTGGCCTCGCGCCGAGTGGCGCTTGAACCCGATGGGCGGCCCTTCCCTCTTTTTGAGGTGGTCTTAATAAATGGGGATGTAAAAACCCCTGTGCCATCCTCTGTGTCGGAACCAGAACAGCTGGTGTCCAGCGTCCGCTTCCGCCACAGCCTGTCTTTTCCATCCGTTTCTATGATGCTGTTGACAGAGCTGGAGCTTGAACGCAGCACAGCCCTGCCCCGCCTTGTCTCGACACGCGCCGGAGACATACTTCCGTCAGTGTCTTCGAGGTCATAGAAGTTTTCAGTGTCCATGATTGTGTGTTTGCTAAAGTCGTCGTTGATCGGTTCAGAGTTAAAGGACATTTTTGTTCCCACGAGTATGGGGGATATAAAACGTCCATCCGGGCGGTGCCCCCTGCACCCGGATAACCCTTTTACACCATGGAGGTCGGGCGGTATCCATGGGTGTACACAGCTAAAAGCTCACGCTCTCCCGAGCCAAACTGTCCAGGAAGGACAGGAAATCCACGCCGCTGGACTACAACGCGGATTTGAGGGTTTTTGATGAGGTGTCCTTCCTCTCAGGCCAGCCGATTAAGGCAAGCCTCCTGGTCCGTCGTAGCTGCTAGACGTGACAACAACACTACGACGGATAACAGGTTGCCCGACGGGAGGCCGAAGCCTCTAACCAGGCGACAGAAAAGCCTGCCGCCCAGCCCGCCGCGCCGCGATTGATACAACCGCCATCCATCGGTGCAAAGCAGCCCGTCGTCCAGTAGGACTAAATCGTCCGCAACCACTGGTCGCCATACCTCGCCGCAAAAGCAGCACTGTTCGAAAACAAACCCAGCAATTTCTCTGCAAAGCAGAGATTGCAACGAGGACGTGGTAGCCCTCGAGTTCCTCCACGCTGATTTTGGTCCGCGCCGGCAAGACCACCGGTACCCCCCATATCTGGGAGGCCTTCCCCTATCCGCCACCTGAGGACGCGCCCGATGGGAGACCAGAAACTCCACACGGGAACCTAACCTAACCTAACCTAACCTAACCTAACCTAACCTAACCTAACCTAACCTAACCTAACCTAACCTAACCTAACCTGGTGTACAAACATTTTTATATGTTTTTATATTAAATTTATGCTCTTTGCAATTTTTCCTTTATCTGTGCTATAAGACGTAAGTTTCTATTAAATATCAAGATTCTGTGTTCACGGGAAGTACCCTCTAGGTTTTGATTCCTGGCAACACTTGCGAATGTTGATTAGCATGAAATGTATGTTTTAGCAATTTTTCCTCCATCTGTGCTGACATTGCTTTTAACCAAATTTCAGAACTCTGTGTTCACGGGACGTAGTACAATACCTATAGATTTTGATTCCCTTGCGATAATGTCGAAATTTGCGATAATTTACAGCATAAACGTCTGTATCTTTTGATTGCGTTGGCTTATAAGTTTGATTTTTTCACAGCTTTAAGGAACACAGCTTTGGATAGCGGAAATGAAACAACGGATTGACAACCTCTTTATATTGGAGCCAATTTACGACTGAAGTACAATTGGTAGAATACATATTAATGTTACATGATGCCTGACCTAATAAGTAACTGTAATGTGCTGACGGCACATAGCTTTCCCCTAAATTTGGAAAAAAATTATACATTGAAAAAAATTTTTTTTAACAGTAAACATTACTTGTACAATATAATAATCATCACAAACATAAAAAATAATCTTTAGCATGAACTTTAAATTTCTAATTTCAAAATTGTCTAATATAATCGAAAAAGGTATATAATAAAATGTATATAAAAGTGTATATAGCAAAAAACAACATTATACAGTTAAAAATGTAAATAAAACAATAGAAATAAATGTAAAAATAAAATTGAAAAGTTAATATAAACATAATGCATTGATATAAAAAATAAAATAAACATGTAAGTACTTCTAATTACAATTTAAATCTTACGACAGGTTTAACAATGCGACCTGATCGTGTTACAGTCGGCAAGTTGTTTACATTAGGCGCTTGCGCTACCGTATTCGGACTATTGTCATCAATGTTTATTATAAAGGCTGGTTTAAGACGATCAATACTAATTATGTTCTCTTTGTCTGCTTGTGATATTTTGAAATATTTATCATTTCTTTCCAAAACTTTGAAAGGTCCTCGATATGGAGGTGTCAGCGATTTTACCATTTTGTCACAACGTACAAATACATGTGTGCATTTTTGCAATTCTGGATGAACAAATATATTGCGTTTACTGGACTCTCTTTTAGGAACTGACGATATGTTGTGTATTTTTTTACGCAGTTGGCTAAGGAATGTTTCATTCTCGGAAATATTAGGCCTTTGCAGCTGGAAAAAATCTCCGGGTAATCTTATTGCTTCACCATAAACCATTTCGGCGGCACTTGTCTGTGTGTCGTCTCGTAGACTCGCCCTTAGTCCAAACAAAACAGATGGTAATTGTCCAACCCAGTCGACTGCATTGCCTCTACACATAAGAGCTGTTTTCAATACTCTGTGCCATCTTTCTATAGCACCGTTCGCTTGCGGGTGATATGCACAAGTCCTTATCTTTTTAATACCCATTCGCTTTGCTAAATTTGTAAACAAACTTGACTCGAATTGTCGTCCTTGATCGGTAGTTATCCGTATAGGACTTCCAAACCGACAAATCCATCCTGAATAGACAATTTCAGCTACAGTCTCTGCTGTAATATCTTTTATGGGAAAAGCTTCTGGCCAAGAGGTACTTCTGTCGATCATGGTTAGAATGTATCGATAACCATTGCAATATTGTAAAGGACCAACGATGTCGATATGCAAATGCTCGAATCGGTCGCTTTTCGTAAAAGTTCCAGTAGGCGAAATAGTATGCCTATGTACTTTGGAACGTTGACACTCTATACATGCACGTGTCCAATTGGTAACATCTTTGTTTATAGATGTCCATATAAATCTGTCTCGCAAGAGTCTTCGTGTCGTACGTATGCTAGGATGACTAATTCCATGTATGGCGTTGTAAGCCGATATACGAAATTCTTCGGGCAAATATGGTCTTGCGTTCTGCATAGTTACATCACAATACACTGGCATGTTACTAGGCGGTAAAATTATCTTTTTAAAGTTTAGATTTTTCGATTGTAGTAATAACTTGAGTTCCTCATCATTTTCTTGAGCTTTTGATAACTTTTCGTAATCGATGGGCGATGGCATATCTATTGTAGCTATCCTTGATAATGCATCGGCCACTACATTTTCTGATCCGCTTATATGTTCGATTGATGTACAAAATTGCAGTATGAAATCGAGATGACGTAATCTTCGCGGCGTATCATTTTTGCTGATTGTATTATTTTTGAATGTATGTATTAAAGGTTTGTGATCAGTATACACGGTTAATGGCCTGCCTTCGACCATATATCTAAAATGTTTTATAGCCATGTATATAGCTAGCAACTCTCGATCGAATGTACTATAGCGTTGTTGCGCTTCGCTTAATTTTTGTGAAAAAAATCCGAGAGGCTTCCATGAGTTTCCTTCTCTCTGTTGAAGTACTGCACCGGCACATGTGCTAGAACAATCGGTCATGATAGCAATAGTAGCATCTGCGGCGGGAAATGACAATGTAACGGCACTTTGAAGGTTTTCCTTACATTGCTCGAAGGCTGTTGATGCTTCATCAGTCCATTGTATCGGAGTTTTATCTTTCTTGCCGGAGTTATGTATGTACTGATTTAGTTTTGATTGTACTTCTGCAGCGTGAGGTAAATGACGTCTATAGAAATTTAGCATTCCTAGAAATCGTCGTAATTCTTCGACTGTTTGTGGTTTTGGGTACTCTTTTATGACCTTGACCTTATCTTCTAATGGTTTTAATCCTTGTTGTGAAATATTATATCCCAAAAAACTTAATTCCGTTTTGCCGAATTCACATTTTGATAAATTGATAGTGATTCCAAACTCATTCAAACGTTCGAAAACCATTCGTAAGTGTTTCGTATGGCTCTGGTGTCCTGATGACGCAATGATGACGTCATCGATGTAGGAAAATAAAAATGGAACGTTTTCCTCGCTTTTCTCGCCATTTTCGGAATCAGTTGGAAAATGAAGGTCACGGAACACAACGTTGTTTAAAAATCGTTGGAATGTCTGCGCTGCATTCTTAAGTCCAAAAGTCATTCTTTTAAATTCATATAAGCCGAAGGGTGTAGTTATGGCTGTTTTCTCAATATCTGATTCGGCGACACCAATATTATGATAGGCACGTTGCAAATCTAACCTTGAAAATATAGTTTTTCCTGTCAATAGGTATGTACAGTCTTGTATACGCGGTATGGGATATCTGTCTGGTTTAGTTATCGCATTTAAGCGTCGATAATCTCCACAGGGTCTAATATCTCCGTTCTTTTTCATTACCACATGTAAAGGACTGGCCCAGCAACTTTTTGATGGTTGACAAATCCCCATCTCTTGCATTCGCTGAAATTCTGCGCGAACTTTATTGTATTTGTCAGGCGGTAGAGGTCGCGGTCGCGAAAATACGGGTGGGCCGCTTGTTTCGATGTGATGGACTATAGAATGTCGTGGAGTCTCTATGAAACGCATTGGCTTAGTAATGTTCGGAAATTGCGATAACAGATCACTATATTTATGATTAAAGTCGATTGTGTTCACTGGTATATGTTTACTCAAAGTTACTGAACTGATTACACATAAGTTTGTCACTGTATCAATTAATTTTTGACGATGAATGTCCACTAAAAGTTTGTAATGTCCCAAAAAATCAGCACCTAATATTGCTTGTTTCACTTCGGCTATAATAAAAGTCCACCGGTAAGGTCTACGTAATTTTAAATCTAATGTAAGTGCCTTTACACCATAAGTCTTTATAACGCTTCCGTTAGCAGCGTATAACTCGTAATTATCGCACTTCGGTCGCTTATGCACAGTTTTAGTCACAGGGATCACTGATATATTCGCTCCCGTATCAATTAAAAAATTTAGTCCCGATGTTCTATCGGTAATGTTAAGGCGGTGCGATGGCTTAATAGTGCAAATCTCCGCCTGCGATTGCACTCCTTCTAGTTTTCCTGCTGTTTAGGTTTTTTATTCCAAGCACACGGCTCTATACATTTGTTAGCTCTATGATAAAATCGCGCGTGGTAATAACAAAGACTGTCGGCGCTCCGCGGCTCACGCCGTATCATGTTACGTCCACGGGATCTCGAACTAGACCGATTACGATAATTATAATTTCGTTTTTTATGTTGCAATCTATAAATGTTCTGTAATTCCATCACTTGTAGAGTCAATTGAGCTATTTGCTCTTGCAGCACGGAAACGGTTTCAGCTGACGTCGACGGTTTGCTACTAACCTCCGATATTTGATTAGGTCTTATATTTTCCATAATTTTGTCTGCAATCGTAGCTAAATTTTCCAAATCTTTTACGTCGGTGACGGCGAGAACGGAGCGTACTGCAGCTGGAAGATGACCTTGCCACATGATACTCAGCGTTTCATCGGGAATTTTTCCGCGGGCCAAATCTCGCATGCGCCTCAAGAGTTGAGAGGGTTTTTCGTCGCCAAGGTCGATTTCGCTCAAAAGTTTTTGGAGTTGCCGGTTTTCTGATTCTTCATACACTGCTAATAATCTTGCTTTTAAGGTGTCATATTTCTTCGTTTGGGGCTGCTGAAGCAATATGTCGCTTACTTGTTGAATGACGTCTTTTCCCAATTTCGTGACGACTAAGTTAAATTTCGCCTCGTCGCTTAGTTTTTGAGGTGTTAAGATGGCTTCACACTGCACGAACCATAAGCGAGCTTGATCGCACCAAAATTCCGGTATTCTAGATGATACTGTTACTGTTGCTAACTCGGACGCTGGGCTTGCTGACGGAGCTCTATTTTCAGTTGTCATTTTTATATTCTTATGGCTTCGTGTTAAGTCCGAGGTCACGAAATACGTTGTCAGGTTGTAGCGTTGTCAGGCGTTGTGGTTAGTCGGGTGTTGTTGTTTGTCGGGGTCACCAGATTGTAGCGGCTTTATATATTTTGGATAGCGGAAATGAAACAACGGATTGACAACCTCTTTATATTGGAGCCAATTTACGACTGAAGTACAATTGGTAGAATACATATTAATGTTACATGATGCCTGACCTAATAAGTAACTGTAATGTGCTGACGGCACACGTAGATTTGAGTATTTGGTATGAATTTCAGATTGATACCTCCACGCGTTCCTGAGAAAAAGGGTCTTGATAGGCAGACAAACTTGAAAAATATATATTTTTTGCAATTATTCCTGTATCTGTACTATAAGATGTTGCTTTGTACCGAATTTCAAGATTCTGAGTTTACGGAAAGTACCCTGTAGGTTTTGAGTTTTGATTCCCTTGCGAATGTCGAAATTTGCGAAATTTTTCGGCATTTACGGCTGTATCTTCTGATTCGTTGACATAGAAGTTTGATTTTATTATAGCGTAAAGGTATTATAGAATTGAGTTTTTGGTATGAATATCAAGTTAATACATGTCAGTTAATACAGCGTTCATGAGTAACAGGGTTGTACCTAAGTTAAAATTTTTTATAAATATTTGTTTGTATTATAACCTAAGGAAAAATTCATGCTTTTCGCAATTAGTAAACAAAGTCATTGTCTCTGTCCCTATGTATGATTAAATCTTTAAAACTACGCAACGAATTTCGATGCAGTTTTTTTTAAAGATAGAGTGATTCAAGGGGAATAGTATATAATTTATAAGGATTTAGAGAAAGCGGGCGAAGCCGCGGGTGGTAAGCTAGTCTGCGTTATAAGACGTTTGATTGTACTAAATTTCATGACTCTGTGTACTCGGGAACTACCCTGTAGGTTTTGATTTCTTAGGGAGTGTCGAATTTTGCGAAAAATTTCAGCATTTACAGCTGCATCTTTTGATTGCGTTGGCTAAAACGTTTGAATTTTTCACAGCATCAGGGGACTAGGATTTCTACATTAGCAAGGTAATCAATACCTGCAGGGAGCACCCTGTCCCGTAAACACTGTCTTGAAATTGAGTAAAAAGTATCGTGTTATAGCACAGATGTAGTAATAACTGCGAAAACCCTAATTATTTAATTAAATTAAGTAAAAATATACATGTATTTAATTGATATTCACATCAGAACTCAGGTCTATAATAACTTAAATCTGTTATTTAATTCAAATTCTATGTCAACGCAATCTGAAGAAAAAGCAATTAGAGCCGCATATTCTGTAATTCGCAACTATACTTGCAAGGGAATCATCAGTCAAAACCTACAAGGTACTTCCCGTGAACACAGTCTTGAAATTTGGTTAAAAGCAACGACTTAAGCACTTACAAGCACAGATAAAGAAAAAAATCCTTTAAACAAAATTGTAAGATACAACATAATGAAAAAATATGTTTGCTCGGAGTCCTCGGTGCGCGAGTCCGACGCGCATTTGCCGATTTTTTGTTGTAATTTGACTGTATTTTGTATTGTTCATTTAAAAAAAATTTTGCTATTTTATGTCTTATCCACGAACTGGGATATTTCGATATTTAAGGTTTTGTGTGAAAAGTGTAACAGCAAAAGTTGTAGAAAAAAAATAATTATATACAACTTTACCATTACACTTTATTCCGCAGTTATAGATTTTTTTAAAAATCGATAAACCTGTTTTTTGTCCTTTAATTACGACCACAGGTCGACCCTAATAAACTTTTTCTATAATTTTTGTTATATTCTCTTCCGTTACCGTTTGTATTTGATTTCATTGTTCTATATTACTTTTATGTCTCAAAATTCAATAAAAACATCATGTTGAACAGTATTAATTTGTTAATTTAAAAAAGTTAATATTAAATTAGTGGTCCACTTAGGTCGTGGACCTAGCCCAGGGGGGGGTCATGACCCCGTGACCCCCCCCCTGGATCCGCGCTTGAAAATTCCATTAATGGGGTGCTAAATTATTTGCATTGGTCTTTACTCTAGAGTTTTTTTATACCTCTAGAGTTTTTTATACCTAATTGGCTTGATAATTGCTCCGAGACCCAGTTAGTTCACGATGGCAATTCGAAAATGAAACGTCATACTCGTTCTGTCATCCAACTGTCACAAAGTACCTGATAGAGTTGATATTTCACGTAATTATTTTTTATTTATCAAGAGAATTATTACTTATTCTTTAATATTAACAAATCTATCGAAAAAAAGATATAAAAATTTTAAAAAACCACGAATTTTGACTAACTTGAAATGTAAAGTGAACGCAATGTGGTGTTGGGCTATTTGTGTCGGTTGGTAAACGAGATGTCGATAGAGTACGTGGTAGTAAGCGAGGGCGAACAAGATGAGCCCATCGAGCTGCCAACCGAGGAAGACGGCTCTTTGTTACTGAGCACGATTTCCGCGCAGTTCGCTGGAGCTAGTGGCCTGAAGTATAGATCCGGAGGTCGACTACGTGGATTGCGACTGTCGGATGACCGTGTCTTACCGCCAGCAGAGGGGTGGGCGGCCTTTCGCTATTTTTGTGCCTTCCCGCGATCGGATGTCCCAACTTCTGCACCTCGACCGCGCTGCTCGGATCTCATAGTACTCGGGCTACCGTGGAAGACGGGCGAGGACGCTGTGCGTGATTACTTTACCGCGTTTGGAGAACTGCTTATGGTGCAAGTGAAGCGGGACACGAAAACGGGACTCTCTAAAGGTTTCGGTTTTATTAAGTTCGCTGATTACGAGGCTCAAATGAGAGCCCTCGGAAGAAGACACATGATCGACGGTCGTTGGTGCGATGTACGCATCCCTAATAGTAAGGACGGAGGCTCTGCAGCTCATCGTAAAGTTTTTGTGGGACGTTGCACCGAAAGCCTCACAGCTGATGACCTCCGAGAGTACTTTGGTGCATTCGGACAGGTGACTGATGTGTTTGTGCCTAAACCGTTTCGGGCTTTTAGCTTTGTAACATTTTTAGACCCTGAGGTTGCCCAATCCTTATGCGGGCAAGACCACATTATTAAAGGGGTGTCAGTGAACATTTCAACTGCGTCCCCCAAGCGGGACCGCAGCGCGCGCTCCCAACTGCTGGGCTGGGGGCTGCTGGAGGGTGGCGCGCCGCGCGTGTACAGCTGGCCCCCCGACGCCTGGCAGCACTCGGCCCATTCACACACTGCAGCATTGCCTGATACCAAACCCTACCTCAAATATGAGTGACGCCTATTGCGCCTTGTTGATTGTTCACAGATTTTATATGAATGCAAATATGTAAATAATATATAGTATTGTATGAAGTTCAATTATTTGTATTATTTAAGTATTGTATTGCATATAACAACCATTGATCATCCTCAGTTATTTCTTTTTTTTTTTTTTTTTTTTTTTACAGTACAATAGGGGAGCGCTTGGCCACGATCTCGCCTGATGATGATCTTGCCTTATTGCATCATTGCAAACCTTTCATCATCATCAGCCGAAATACATAATATGTATATATTGACATATGCCATCCGCCAACCTGCACTGTCCAGTGTGGTGGATTAGGCCTGTACCTGCATAGGAAGCAAACCTTTATATCATTCAAAAATGATAATCAAGCCTCAACATCAAGTATGTAAAGTTTGGAAAACATTACTATATTAGACGTATATACAAACAATAAGCACACAGTATTAAGCCCGTGCACCGACATCAAAGCTTTTTAGTAAATAGCACATCTACATAATATCTAGTAATTAATAATATCAAATCTATTTTATTTTTTACTTTTGCGTTTTTGAAGTCGGTTATTTTTATACTATTTAATATGAGGCTTGATTTCTCATCTGTGGTATTATGCTATAATATTGGTTTTAGTTGTATACATAGTATATTATTATTAGTCTGTGGTGTTAGCTAATATTATTTAGATATCATATTACTAGCGGTCCGCCCTGGCTTCGCCCGTGGTACATGTTTACGTTTTTTTTCATAAGAACCATCCTCGTACTTCAAGGAATAGATTCCGCAGCGCACGCGATGACAGAATTTTTATTAAGGAATTTTTTACACCTTGGGTTACATTTGCATTTTTGGTAAGGATCTCTATTTTTTTTTGAAAATGTAATATAACCTATGTTTCTCAGTGAAGATGCAGCTTTCTAATGGTGAAAGAATTTATGAAATCGGTGAAGTAGTTTATGTGTGAAAACCATACATACATACATAATTACAAACCTTTCCTCTTTATAATATTAGTGTAGATAGTATAGATGTGCAATGGTAAATTATACCCTATTATAAGAAATATACCAGCGAGGCCGGGTTAAATATTAGTTTGAATGTAATAAGAATGTACTGCGATTCTACACAGCTACCTAATTGATTAACAAATCGCAGCAAGTCACCGACTATTAGCAAAGTGAAGGTAGTTGGGTCAAACGTCGTATAAACAACGTCCGAGCCCCTAGGCACGATCCGTACGATTGCACCACGAGTCAAAGGAAAGCGGCAATTTATAGTATTCGACAGCTAAGCATGTTCTGACAGGTGACAGTGACAGCTATATTGACAACTATTCATCCACAAAAATATTAAATCAAATGTTACGTCTAACACGGCCATACTGACAAACGTACGTCCTCGTACGCCTTTTCTCGTATTACAATACAACGGTAGTTCATCTCGGGATTTCAAAAACACACTGCCTCGGCCACACTGACCATACTTTTCTACGCACTCGTTAGTAAAACAGCGACTAGACAATACCTCAACGCTCAACTCCGACTAGCGAGTCAACTCACTACGGACATACAGACGGCGACTTGACGGTATATCTACGCTCGTACGACTAGTGAAATACATCACTACGATACGTCAGCGACTAGACAATACCTCAACGCTCAACTCCGACTAGCGAGACAACTCACTACGGACATGCAGACGGCGACTTGACGGTATATCTACGCTCGTACGACTAGTGAAATACATCACTACGATACGTCAGCGACTAGACAATACCTCAACGCTCAAATCCGACTAGCGAGACAACTCACTACGGACATGCAGACGGCGACTTGACGGTATATCTACGCTCGTACGACTAGTGAAATACATCACTACGATACGTCAGCGACTAGACAATACCTCAACGCCAGGGTTCGACTAGCGATTTGAATCACTACGAGCCAATAACATTCATCGTCAAAAAAACTCGGCACATGCTTCAGGACACCACTCGCCACGCCAGGGCACCATATTATGCTGTGCCGCGGCTTGAGTCTTCTTTTCCGTAGTCACCACAACGAGTTTCAACTCGTATCGACCACTAGGCAGGATGTTCACTACTTCGTAGGGCCCTCGCATCCCTGAATCTAATTTACCTGTGAACTGAGAGGTTTTTATTAAAAACACTGGACCGCAGCCCAGATAGCACACACAATTTCTTCGATGGACTACATTCCCGTTACAATAATCCACGTAACAAACTTTTACTTTACACAACGCACGAAAAAAAAAACACAAATGGCAGTTACAAAACTACGTAAACATAAACACATTTAAAAATAGTGGGCTTGAATTCTATCCCAATTCTGATATAAGAAATATACCAGCGAGGCCGGGTTAAATATTAGTTTGAATGTAATAAGAATGTACTGCGATTCTACACAGCTACCTAATTGATTAACAAATCGCAGCAAGTCACCGACTATTAGCAAAGTGAAGGTAGTTGGGTCAAACGTCGTATAAACAACGTCCGAGCCCCTAGGCACGATCCGTACGATTGCACCACGAGTCAAAGGAAAGCGGCAATTTATAGTATTCGACAGCTAAGCATGTTCTGACAGGTGACAGTGACAGCTATATTGACAACTATTCATCCACAAAAATATTAAATCAAATGTTACGTCTAACACTATATTTTATTTAAAGGAAAAATAATAATACACAAAATTATATCTAAATGCTTTTATTTATAATGAAGGATGTCTTTATCGTAGATATTTTGCAGCCCAATCAACGCGAGATGCACCGCTACCCACGGCCGCCGCTTCTAAACGAATAAAAACATATAAATAAAATGAACAACTTTTAACATTTAAGACTTATTATTATTAGGTAGTCAGTTTTTATTTCATTTAATCCTCACTTACTCACATAATATAAAGACTACTACTACTGACTACTATCCTCACTTATAAAGACACACAATACTACAAAATGTAAAATGATTTAACAATAAATAATTTTTATTTAATTTGTTTATTTAAAAGACAAATGCTCTGAAACTACTGGACCAGTTTGAAATAAGTATTCTTACACCGTGCTTTCACCAGTAGAAAACTATATTATTCCGGAATGACAGAACATTAGGTACCTATAATCTATATTGAGCCTATTTATTCCGGGTCATCTGTGCCTTTTAAAAAATGTTATTTAGTTTTTCCCATGATTCCCATTCGATTTTTATTAGTAATTGCCACAGTCTAAACTCTAGACTCTATAACCCATACGAAATAACTTGAGATGTTATTTTCAATAATATAATAATTAATATTATAGGCTGTACCTTTCCAAAATAAATAAAATAATGAAGTGTAATTCAAACTAAGTAGTTAATAACCAGTTTTACATACTTGGGTACTTTGGGTACCTAGAAAAAACTAATATGTCGCATTCCAGCAGAGTCTCAAGTTAAAATTGTCTATTTTAAGACGAATTTATTAGCTTCTTTTCTTTTTTCAATTAAATGACACCTTTTAATCGCAATACATATTAAATTATTAAGGTATACTGTCGGTCCGCCCCGGCTTCGCTCGTGGTACATATTTCGCAATAAAAGGTAGCCAGTAGCCTATGTTCTTTCTCAGGGTCTAAAGATTTTCTATGCCAAATTAATTCATCAAAATCGGTTGAGAGGTTTAAGCGGGAAAGCGTAACAGACAGACAGAGTTACTTTCGCATTTATAATATACATATAATATTCTTTATAATAAATATCATGGACCAATATACTCAAGAGCTGATCATGGGCCTGTTCCTTTACCATAATTTGAAAATAGATGTCGCTACTGTTAATAACTTATAATAAAAAAATATTAAACTTGCTTACAAAAACATACATAAAATCACTTTTTTTATATCTTAAATATTTGTTCTATTTTTAACCGACTTCAAAAAAAGGAGGATGTTCTCAATTCGACCGGTATAATATGTTTATATTATATGTATATATATGTATGTTCATCGATTATGCCGCTTTTACTGAACCGACTAACGTGATTCTTATTTTGATTGATGCAGAGTATTCCGGACTTTTCATTACGGAACCCTAAAAAAATATTAGACACAATAATAACAATAGGGTAACGAGACATTTCGTTCTGTTTCATCATACCATGCAAAGAACGGAGCGGGAGTGGACGAAAAAGGGAAGTGTCGATACGGGCGCCTGTGACATAACGCGTCGTGTTCAGATATGCGGCCGCGGCGCCTTCCGCCAGCGCGCCCGCGCCGCACGCGCGCCCACGCGCTTGGCCCGCCTTGGACGCGGGGGCCGCTTGCAGCGGCGCGAGCACGCTGCGCCCGCGCTTATCGCCCACACCAGCCCGGGAAATGTGAGACGAATGAACCACTTCACCCCTATACGACAAAATTTCGAAATTATTTTTATAAAGAGAAGATCGATCGAAAGTCCCAACATGTTTCCAATTTATGACCGACCCTAAAATATCTGCGAAACGGTCCTGTGGCGGCATCAACGCGACAGCAGGTAGATTGCTAAGTTCGTTAGTGTTTGGAACAATATTTTCCGCTTCACCACGCGTACTGCTTCTGAAATATTAATTAACTTCATTTACGACTGAATTATACAATTATACATAGATGAAACAGGATGAAACTTTTGATCTTAGAGTTTAATGCTCTAAGCTTTGGGTCGATAATATAATCTCATTATAGGAGTGTAGGTAACAAGCCGAACCAGATAGCCCAAGTAAATTATCAAAAAGAGAAGCAAGAGTTATTTTTATATAAAAAAAGAGATACCGATATAACATTATTGTATGTGTGTAGTTACTATGAAAAACCAAAAGAATAAACAAACAAAAAATTGACTAATATCTATAAGACACTATAGTAGAGCCATTTTAATAGGCAACATTTGACAGTTCAACAAAATTCAACAACGTAACCTAGTAACGACAACATAGAATAACATGATATTTCTTTCTGTTAGATCTGCACATTTGCTTAACTTTTTTCAATAACGATTACATATTTATAATAATAATGACCGATACAAGTAATTTTAAGATTTCATTTTACTGATGAACCATTCTAAACATAATAAACAATTTCTGAATTGAAGAACTGACGTCGCTACAATTTTGTGTCAATAAACCTTTTTTCTTTTTAAATACCAGAGATGTTACTCTAAAAATCGAGATCTGACATCTAGAATCGAATGCATTGATTACTTGTGAACAAAAATCATCATAAATTAATAAATTCGATTTACAAATGTTTCAAATCCGTATCGATTAATTCACTTTAATCGATGTTTTTAAGCAGATTACCTCTCTTCGAAGATAAAATTTATAGACGTCAAATGTTGCCTATTAAATTGGCTCGACTATAGTCACTAAGATAAGGTAGTCGCTTAAACAACAATTAATAAAACAACAATAAAACTAATCAAACCTTCTTGAATGTGATATTGGTGGTGGAAGAACTAATGCGGTACCGACTGCAAAATAAGGAAATCTGGAAAATATTTATTTATTATTTATTTAAGTATTTATTTATTTATTTGATTTAACTAAATTTTTGTATAGTAGTTGTATCATACCGAAGAGCTTGCACTGCGGTGGGGCGGTCTCGCGGTTGGTAACGAAGCAGCGCAGCCAGCAGAGCCACGGCAGCTTGAGAAGCATTCTGCACAACCCGCCCGAGGGGAATGCCGGTGCTGGCGGGAAACCTGAACCTTAAAACTTCAGCGAGACCATAACCTTCGGGCCACTCTTCACGAGATGGAGTCCCCAATATTGAACAAATTTTATATAACTGATCTATTTCTGAATTGCCCGGAAAAAGGGGTCGACATGTGTAAAGCTCAGCCATAATACACCCCAGAGCCCATAGGTCTATCGGCGCGCCATAGTGAGTATCGTGCAGTAAAACTTCCGGTGCACGATACCATCGAGTAGATACGTAATCTGTGTAAGGTGGTCGAGATCGAACTTCCCTTGCTAGGCCTAAGTCAGCTATTTTGACAAGCTCGGGTCCAGCGCATAATAAATTTTCTGGTTTTAAGTCACGATGAAAAAAGCCATGTCGATGCATATGTTGAAGACCTTGCAAAACTTGGTACAAAATGTTTCGCAAAACTGGTTCGGCAAACGGCCGTTCTGCATCACGTATGAGTTGGTACAAATTGCCCCGCATATATTCAAATACAAAATAAAGCGTATCGTTTTCTCTGATCACCTCGCGTAACTTTACGATGTTTGCGTGATTGAGTTTCTTTAGTGATTTGACTTCTCGGAGATTCATCGCTTCATCCCAGGAATAGTACTTGCGTTTCATTCGTTTGATAGCTACTTTTTCACCAGTATCTCGGCGTTGCGCTAATGCTACCGATCCATAAGTACCATCACCGAGTTGCTGTAGCATTACGTAGCGATTCATAATAAAATTTATTATCTTCTCTAGGTCGTAAATATATTATAAACTCACTCATCGGTTTGTACTTGAGATTATAATTTAAGAAGTACATTAAATTATTTTAGAATGGATAAATTTAATGGAATGCAGAATACCTTACAATATTGAAGATCGAAGTGCTCATTGTAAAAATGTCGGAGATAAACTTAATTTTTTTGTGAGCTCAGTATAATATTCTCATTGTTCTATACTATACTCTACTTTAACCATACTTTATATTTTTGGTAAAAAATTCTTCTTAATTACTCAGTCTCAAATGAAACAATGATGACAAAAATCGTTGCTATGGAAATTTCTAATGAATTCATTGCACGATTATACATGTTAGATCTGTGCTTATACATATTTCGTAAATAACAGATAAATATACTTTGTAAATGTTCACTTTAAAATCAAATCCATATATTATTACCTACACACAATCTTATTTTATAATAATATGTCCTACTACACGGGAAAATAACTTGGATCCTATTTTAAAACGAAAATGATTCACTCACTTGGAAATTGAAATTGATCCCTTATCAGTTGACACATGTCATAAGTCAAAACACTCACTAGGTACTCAAAAAAATTATGCTTCAAGTATCGTCGTCGTCGTCGTGTCAGCCGTGGGACGTCCACTGCAGACTGCTGGACAAAGGCCTCCCTCAGGGTTTTCCACCACGACCGGTCACCGGCGGCCTGCATCCATCTTTGCTTATTAAAATCAGCAAAGATATAATTTATGAAAAGTATCTCCTCAAGCTTTACTTAGCTCATATTCAAATGAATATCTTGAAAAAGTCTTCGCTTCGTTTCGTCTTAAGCTTTAGGAAACGATATTCCGCTCAATTCGTCCATACACAACTCAATAATGTAAAGGTTATCAAATAATGTGCCCACTGCTATGTATTTACAATAAAAATTTAGTGTGTATTGAATGCTTCTTAGATAAATGTTTGAGAAGCATACAGTAATTGTTTATAATATTTTTTGTTAATTTTAGCTGAAAGAAGATTTTGAACAAAATGAAAAGACTGAAATGGCAACTGAGAATAAGGATACCGAAAGGAATTGGCCTAAGAGAATAGTGACCGGGTTGCAGCCGACAGGCACTCTGCATGTAGGCAACTATTTTTCAGCAGTGCAGCGGTGTGTTAAGTTACAAAATGAAGGCAATGATGTTATGATATTTATAGCTGATTTACATGCATTGACAACTAAACAAGTGAGCATCGTTATTTATATATTATGTAATGATATACGTAATATATACTTTTATAATAAATAGGGAATAAATATTATGACCATCATAAAATACTTTGATATACAGGGTGTAATCGTTAAGTGTGCACAGGCGATTATTCCGTAACTATTGCAGAATTTCTCGTTTTATTTTCAAAAATTTATTACGGCCATTTTACTCATTATGTTAAGTACTTTCGATATCAGTTTAAAGTTTTTTGATATCTGCAATTGTTACAGAATAATCGCCTGTGCACACTTAACAATTACACCCTGTATACATTCATTCGCATTACCTTGTTTACATTTGTATAGATTAAATATTGTCTTTGACTAGATTTACTATGTTATTTTTCTGAAGTAGATCAGAACAGAAATGAATCCTGAGTGGTTAATAAATATGGAATGGAGTGTTTGGAATTCAGGATCCATCAGCGCTCTGGGAGCGCACACTGGAGCTGACGGCGTGCCTGCTGGCGAGCGGCGTGGACCCGGCGCGCACGGTGCTGTTCGCGCAGTCGGCCGTGCCGCGCCACGCCGAGCTGTGCTGGCTGCTGGCCTGCCTCGCCACGCACGCGCGCCTCGCGCACCTGCCGCAGTACAAGGAGAAGGCCGCCGCCGTCAAGGAGGTGCCTCTGGGCCTGTTGCTGTATCCCGTCCTGCAGGTCTACTGTCATTCGAACCTTTATTTTTGCACTCCTAGGCCACCGACTAGGAGTTCTAAATAAACGGTACAATAATCGTTATCGTTTATTTATTACATAATTGCAATGATTTAAAAAAAAATATTGAATAGCGTGAGTCGTTTTATTTGGTGCAGGCGGCGGACGTGCTGGTGTACCGCGGCACGCACGTGCCCGTGGGCGCGGACCAGCTGCAGCACCTGCAGGTGGCGTCGCAGCTGGTGCGCACGTTCCGCCACCGCTTCGGGCCCGCCTTCCCCACGCCGCGCGCGCTGCTGCCCGGTACGACATACTTTCATTTGACTCATATATTGCCAGAGTCCCTTCCCTATTCTTATTATAACAAAAAACCACCACAAATGTAACCCTGTCAGAAAGAGAGTTTGACACTTGAGATGATGTAGAATAATTTCTATCAAGGAAATCCCGAACTGGAGACTATGTGAATAAAACCCAGGAATCGCCATCGACTACGCGGGCGAGGCCTATGGCGGAAAGCTAGTGGAATATATCGTTAATTCTGATAATATAATTCGCAAGTTATCGACTCCTCATATTCACGATCGAACTGTATCTTCAAAAACATACATGTATCTATTAAACTGTCTCTTTTCTATACCAATAATAATAAAATTAGGATAAATAAAATTGGAGTGTTTGTTTTTAATATGTATTGAAATAACCGATTATTGCTTTATGTTAATTGTTAATAAAGTTTTATCTGGATTAGTGTGAAGGCTATTGCCATAATAGCTGCCTGTATTTCAGAGGACGGCAGCGACCGCATCCGCAGCCTGCGCGACCCGAGCAGGAAGATGTCGAAGTCGGACTCGGACCCCAAGTCGCGCGTGCTGCTCAGCGACTCGGACGACACCATCGCCCTCAAGATAAGGAAAGCGGTCACCGACTTCACGCCGCAGGTCGAGTATCTCAGTCTTTTTACTCATACATAAACATATAAAATAAACGATGTTTTGATAAAAGAAGTGAACTGTGTACGTGATCTAGGCGTATCGCTAGATTCAAAATTGATTATGTCGGAACATATTGACATCATTGTAAATAAAGCCTATAAACAACTTGGTTTCATAAAGCGATCATGTAAAGATTTTAACAGCATAAATTGTATAAAATCTCTATATTCGGCCTATATTCGAAGCATACTCGACTACGCGTCGAGTATTTGGTCTCCCAGCTACGCCGTATACATAGATAGAATAGAATCAATACAAAAAAGGTTTCTCAGGTTTTTAAGCTTTAAAAACTTTACTTATTTTGACAGCTATGATGAAGCTTGTATCCGCTACGAAATAGAACCGCTAGAAATACGACGTAAACGAAGTGATCTAATGTTGCTTCACGCATTATGGAATAACCACATTGACTGCTCAGAATTGCTTGAATCGATGCAATTGAATGTACCCGGTTTTCGTACACGTCAGACTAACTTATTTTACATCCCTAAAGTTAATACTAATTATGCACGAAACGGTGTGTTAAATCGCATTATGCGTGTATACAACGCTGAGTACGCAAGTGCTGACATTTTCCTACTCTCTAAACAACGCTTTACTAATGAAATATCTAAAATAAATGGTTTTTTAAACAAGCACTAGCACACACGCACACACCTACACGCACGCACACGCACACATACACACACACTCACACACACTCTCACACACACACTCATTATGTTATGTTTTTTATTAATATTATTGTTACTAGTTTATAGTCTATTCTTGAGAATGATATTATGTTGTAATCCTTATTGGCTTTTTGTTCAGTTAATCAGCAAAATAGTGGTCTTGTTAAATGTAAAGCTGTTGGATTACCAAAATAAATAAATAAATACATAGTTCAAAGGGAAGGAAAAGAAAAGACATTCGTTATTTTACTCTGATTATTATTTATCGAGTTGCATCTTACATCTCATAGCATATCATCGTATTTTTCACTGTCGCAGGTCACGTTCGACCCCGAGAATCGGCCGGGCGTGTCTAATCTCATCACGCTACACTGTCTCGCGGCAGACAAGTTACCGGAGGAGGTGAGGGTCGATTTTCGTGACATCAACAATGATATTATAAAGTGTAGATAGGTCACCGACGCGACATTCGATCCTCCAAGAAGGCACATTAACGCATACACGATTAGACGTCAAAGTGAGATGGCACGATTCAACAGAACCATTTGTTAGAGAAAAAGTGACAAGGAAAATGTGGCTAAATAGACACAGTTCGACGCGCCACTACCGGAGCTAATTTATCTTATAATATCATCGTATCACTAGTCATCATATTATTATCTCCCTCTCTATCGACGGCGACGATATCGACCATTCAAAAGTCTGTCGGCCCGCACAGGTGGTGGAGGAGAGCGAGGGGCTGACGACGGCGCAGTACAAGCGCGAGGTGGCGGCGGCGCTGTGCGGCGCGCTGGGCCCCGTGCGCGCGCGCGCCGCCGAGCTGCGCGCGCGGCCCGCCCTGCTGCGCGACGCGCTGCAGCACGGCGCCGCCCGCGCGCGCGCCCGCGCCGACGAGGTGTACGCCGACGTGGCGGCGCGCGTGGGGCTCGGCCCGCCCGCCGCGGCCCGCCGGCCCGCCGCGCGCGCGCCGCGCTAGAGCCGGTGGTGGTGGTGCTGCATGGCGAGCGCGTGCTCGTGCGGCGGCGGGGGCGGGGGCGCGGGCGGCGGCGCGCGCTCGCGCAGCAGCGCCACGACGTCGCGCAGCAGCTCCACGGCCTGCGCGACGGCCTCGGCCTGCTTCTCGGCGGCGAGCGCGGTGCGCATGGCGGCCTCGGCGAGCAGCTCCTCGGTGGCGAGGCGCGGCTCGGGCGCGGCGCCCGACCCCTCCGAGTACATGTCGTCGTCCAACGACGGCTTGCGCTCCTCGTCCGACTGTCCGCCGCCGACGCCGGCGCCTACGCTACTCGCTGCAATGGATTACATTAACTATCTAAAGATGTTCTGAATAATACAATTTAATTGTATAAAACTTTGTGAATAAATAGTGTCTAATAGTTAAAATGTTAAATAAATGCATCACATAAAAATTCACAATCTTAAACAGGAGGTTTTAAGACTGATTCAGTGTTACCCATAAAGTTTTTGAAAACCCTCCTCTTATATATGATTCCACTTTCTTTTCCACAATTATATTATTATTAAATGTTATAAAATGATCTGATATACTAAAGGAAATATGATAAGACTTTTTGTCTGTATTGTACACATTGCCAGCCATCTCCCACAGGTTGGCATTATCACTTCTAGTATCCTTAGTCCTTATTTCCATTTAAAATTTTATTTTTCAAAACTATCTAAATATATTCAATCCTATAAAATATTAGTTTTAAAATATGTAAACATTTTATTTGTATACATTATTGCAGGCTGTGTTTGCCGCTTGAAGGTGTAGCACTTATTAGATGAGAGATAACATAGGATAATCATTTCGAGTTTCCAGCTCTCAAGTAAATGTTATAATATAAAGCAAATAATAACAATGGTTCAAGATACAAACATTCGGCTTTACAATTAAGGAGGTTCTGTAGCCGCTCTTCAGCACTCGAAAGATCCCCTAGAGCGCCTCCTGCAGCAGACTTCTTTCTAGCTTTGTACTTTACATCTGCCCAGTACTGAAAAAGATTGATTTCAGGATTAAATATGAATAAAATTTCAGCACACTGAAATGTTCAGTAGGTCTTATTCAAAGTCATAGAAATCTAAATAACAAGACACATAGAAGTGCTATAATGTCATAATTCGTATGAAAACCGCTGTCGCCAAAATCAACACATTTAAACCGATAGCTAAACAGTACACACAAGTAAACAATGCCTTTTATTGGACAGCTTGATTTTAGTGAAAACTAACTTAAATATTAAATTAAGCTTTTTAATATGTATCCTAACGCACGAATTTACAGTTTATTTTAGAATAACATCCCTAAGTATATGAGACGTTTTGTTTCTTTTTGCTCCAATAAGGTTGAAATTTGTGTTAAACGTGATAATAAGAATGGTCGACTGTGTCATTCATTGTTATTTCGATTACTATGGTGACACTCGTAATACTTGTAAATATTCTATAATTTTAAGGAAAAACGACATTATTTCTAAAAAAAATATTTACCGATGAAATATTATTCCTTTATTAGTATAATTACAACTTGTGGAAGAATTTCCGCAATGGGAAATGCTGAAACACACCATGTTTACACACATACGTCTCCAGAGCAACTGAACAGTGACGAACACATTGGTGGTGTGAAAGTCACCCGAGTGGCGACAAGGTCACGCGCGCTTACGACTTCTAGTGTCTTGTTATTTAGATTTCTATGTTCAAAGTATACTTTAGATTTTTTTATTAATAATCACATACCCGGCACCACTTATCGGGTGACTTGCGAGCTCCACCGGTATCTGCCGCGGCAGCGTTAAGTCTTTCAGCAAGAAGCCGCCACAATTTACTTGCACTGAATCGAGAGTAAATAGATTGTTTGCCTGCCGCAAAATCGGGGTGCTCTTCCATAAACGTCAGCAGCAGATCTAGTTGCTCTGCGCTCACTCTACTCCTGGATAAGGCTGTGTTCATCTCTCATGCTTAGCGTAAAACACACGCAAGCTCACTATAAAAGTAGGAGCTGCACCGAGTAGAAAATATAATATGTTTTTCAGTTTATACAGTATCTTGTCATTTTGATTGAAAGTAGTTTTGGGATTCTGGTAGCCTGGTAGGTATGCCGTATGTTCCACAGTATGTTCTGTTATATTTAAAACAAAAAAAGTAGTAACTAGTATGTACTATGTACTATTAACTATAGTGGTACCTACTTACTACCACAGCAACTTACTACCTACTTTATGTCTATCCACAAGTCTATCAAATGTCTATATTCAAATTTGACGTGACATTGACATCTATATTCAGGCCCCGCGTCCGCAGAGCTGTATAGTGTATAGTCTGTGATAATTACACATATATTATAGGCACACAGTCACACACAGTCTTCACACAGTGATCATACCAGCACACACTCGGAGAAATTAAGCCGTAGACAGAGAAACCAATCTCTGTTTACGAATTAAGCACACACGTCTAAGGCCGTATTCAGAAAGAAAGCTGGAAACTTATAAGCGCTTACCGGCGCATGTCAGCGCTGGTTCGTTCGTTCACAAAGGAAGCAGGTTAAAGCAGACCAAGACAAATTTTATATGGCAGCGCCCAGCGCTAACCAGCACTCATTGAAGCTTGTCGGCGCCGTTCAGCGCTTATCGGCGCGTGTTCATATATTTTCCTGCGCGGGTTACCAGCGCTGACAAGCGCCGGTAAGCGCTTATAAGTTTCCAGCTTTCTTTCTGCATAAGCCCTTATATACAAGTAGGTACATACTTGTATAATATAATTTTGTGTTTATTTTATACTACACAGGCTTAGATCATTAAGTAACTAAACTTACTTAATGATCTAAGTACACAGGTCAGTGTCAGCATCCGAAAGGCATCCGATGAGAAATGAATTTGACTTTTGACAGGTGACATAATAATATTACCGAACCAAGAAGCTTATATCTAATACACTGGAGATTGCACTTATGACCATTAACTTGTCACAAGAAAATATAACCTTGAATGACGTCAGTGTTGTTTTTTGTCTCTTTCTGTGGGTGACCACACTGGTTTGTATATTCAGGATTTTTCGAAATAAAAAAAACTAAAAATCATGGTCTATAAATAATAACGACATATATTTTTAACAGTATTTATATTATAATATTACTGGTCAACTTACATGAATAATTATCATCTTTATAGGTACATACCATTTTAATTGGTAGAGAATGATAGTTTTAAATAACGCTTGATAACTTTTGATCTAATACTACGATTTTTTAATTAAAATGATTGCTACATACATTAAAACATCGTTTTGGTTACTCAAGCTTCAGTCTAAAACTTTTCAATATTCCAAAGGGAGAGTTGCATCGCTAGTGTTGATGTGTGGTAACGATATTACAGTTCTCAGAAATTCGTATGTCTTTCAGGAGCTGTACTTACGGTTACTAATGGTTTCATGGTGGTTAATTATAATTTAACCCATTGACCACCGAGCGCCCCGATCAGGGCGCGACACAATAGATTATCTATTGTGTCTGTGATTCCGGGGACTGATGGAATAATTAAAATTACTTTATCAATTGAGACGCAGTAACAAGAATGTGGTAAATAAAAAGGTATAGCACTTTTCAAAAGGTATTTTTTTTCTGGACCGTAATCCTCAGGCTTAAAATGCAAACTGCATATTCTGGCATGTTGATAAATTTTACCCTTGATAGGCACTATGGACAGCCATTTATTTCTTTTTATTTCATTTTTGGAAAGCTGAAATACGTAAAACAAAAAAATATTAGGTTAAAAAGTATAAATTTCAATGTAAAAAAGAACAAACCACAATATGTGAGTGCAATACCGATGTCGTGTGTTGTTTCATTACTAGATAGTATAAAATATTTTAAAATGGTGTTCTAAATGTTCATCATAATATTGTTTAGCAATATATTATCGTCGCTATCCGTAAAAACCCATCATCATGGTTACCTTACTTGTTAAATTTGTTTGTTGAAAACTTGTTGAAAAATGATGAAAGTATTAGGAAAAGAACTTATTTAACATGATTGCTTAGTAAAATGATGATAAATTTGACGATTTTTGCCATTAAAATGATTCTAAACAGGTAAATGCATGAGTATTGAGGAATATTGTAAATAACGTAAATATACACTTGCCTGTGAAATTATAGGCCAGAATTTGGTGTCCAAAAACTTCTGCAATTTTTCACAATGCAATACATTATTAATATTCGGAAAATATTTATTAAATACGCAACAATATTAACTTAAATATTCGAAGCGACGCAATTTTTTTGACACTTATGTCATATTGTCAAAGTGAGAGTTGCTACAATTTTATTATGGTAACTACCCATAATCAGGGAATATCGCTTTTTAATAATTGGTTCAGATACTTATTTTATTTAGCATAAATAATAATTGTCTCATGCAACAATGCTTCTGAATGACGTTGTTGGCAATTTATCAACAAACTCATGTACAAAAACTAACCTTTTGCACAGAATATTACAGCATACATAGTAGCCTTGGGAAAACTTCGTATTAACAGTGGCAATACCGAGTTAGGTGTGAAAGTGATAGAACACAACAATTTTCTTGTTACACGTCAAATGTTCATACCGAAATCTCCAGTGTATAAGATATAAGCTTCTTGTACCGAACCGACTTCCGATTGTGTAAATGTCAGAACTCAGAAGTCAAAACTCAAAAGTCAAAACTCAAAAGTTCAAAACCAAAGTAAAACTGTAGTCAAGAAGGAAATGTGAAGGAAAATTTTCTTTTTAAATTGGAATACTTACTAACGTTACTAGCAATACATACTAAAATAAATGAAATATTGAACATGATAATTGCCTTAACAATTTATTTTTCTATATGATGTGAATTATAGACTTATACATATTATGAGAGTACAAAAAAAGAGTTAAAGTCTGTTATTTATAAATATTCTTTTCACTCATCAAAACTTTAATTTTAATTGTATGGTCGAAATCTCAGAGCAGTTTATATTTCATTACTTATAGCAGTGAGTATAAAAAAGGATTTCATAATATTCAAAATATAATTATAGAAATCGCCATAACCTCTTCGGTGCAGAGGTTAATCTTTGGGATCTAGGGGTTATTCCTATCCTATGTCCTGAGGATTGACTGTCTTTCTTGTCTTTATGTACCAAATTTAATTCATGCCATTTCAGTAGTTTAAGTGTGAAGAAGGTTAGAAAGACGTAAACATTTATTTTATTTGTAGGGATTATAACACAGATTGTTTTTTTTTTTAAAGTCCCTAGTTCAAACCAGATACAGGTTATTGAATATTTTAACTTCACTACTTAAACTACGCTGAAATTTCACTTATATTGTAAATGATTGTTACTGTAAAAAAAAACTAGAATGAAAGAAAGAAATAACATATTTTATTTATACAGAATGGAAATGGATATGCTTTCAACTTTTTAACACAATATTTATTTTTTCACAAAATTGCTTTAATGATTTAATTTTGATAACGTTATTACAGTAAGAAGAATGTTAGAAAGCCAAGTGAAAAGTGTGGCTAGCAGAATGCGGGCGTGGCGAGTGCACAGCTATGGCGGCCTGGCAGAGCTGCGACTGGACAGCGCTCGTGTGCCAGCTCTGAGGAGCACTGATGATGTGCTCGTTAAAGTGCATGCTGCATCTCTAAATCCACTTGATGTGGCTATGCTCGGTATGTCTACTTTTTGCCTTATGTGTGAGTTTGGCTGGCCACTCAAACTCATTCTACTATCCTGCTAATATTATGAACACCAAAGTTTGTAAGCATGGGATGGATCGATGTCTGTTACTCTTTCACTTAAAAACTACTAGAAGGACTCCGATAAAATTTTACAGAAATTTAAGTTATACATCACAATAACACATGCGGTATAGAAGTACTTGAATTTATATCCGGGTTCGTCTGCCGTCCATAATATGCTTTCACTGTGTGTGCGCTTGGAATGCGGCTCGGGAACATATAAATATATTGCGCGGGAGCAGGTGGGTACGGGTCGCGCGTGCTGAACGCGCTGCGGCGCGCGGAGAGCGCGGCGGGCGCGGCGGAGCTGGGCGAGCTGCCGCTGGTGCCGGGGCGCGACTTCTGCGGGCGCGTGGAGCGCGCGGGGCCGGCGGCGCGCCTGCGGCCGGGCGCGCGCGTGTGGGGCGTGCTGCCGCCGCACCGCCCCGGCGCGCTCGCCGACTACGTGCTCGTCAAGGACCGCTGGGTGCGTGCCTCCGATTCCGCTGCTCTCTGAATTTAATATGATGCGCATAATAAAGAAGCAAATGTGTTAAAGGTCTCTGAACGATTGCTTGTCAAGAAAAAATAAAACCCGATACAGAATTGTATGCTTATAGCTATCGCGTTGAGACTTGAGCGTATGTTAAACACGCTTTAATTAGCTTCACCTGAAGCTGTAGCTTCAGTATGTAACTGATTCCTATTAGACTGGATTTTGACCCACTTTACACATACATTGAATTTTGATTGAATTCAAAGTTTGTAAACTTTGTATCAAGGATCGGTCTCGGTACATTAATTTCATGAGTTTAATCCATCAGGCCCTGGAATCACAGACACAATAGAAAATTTATTGTGTCGTGACTCGTGGCCTGATCGGGCCGTTCGGGGCTCAATGGGTTAAGAGTTTTTTTGAAGTGAAACTTCTTTCTCGTAGAAAAAAATTTAGTGTAACATTTTTTCGTTACGCGTGACATTTTTCCGTTACGCGCCATCTTTTTCTTATCCCTACCACGCGTGATTCGACGTATTTCTGTAAAGTTGCTTAAAGTAAATTATTTTTTGAAAAATAAGGTCATAAAGAAGTTTCACTTCTTACGTGTACGTGTGTACTGTGTACACTAGTACCAACACGCACACATTTTGTATTTTAAAAAAAAAAAGGTCATAAAGAAGTTTCACTTCTTACGTGTGTACACGCACATATATTTTTTAACTGTATTTATTATTTTTCCTATACATATTTTATTGTAACTACATATTTGTATATTTTGAGCAACTTATCTGTAAAGATCAATTTCAAAAAGTTCAGACTCTCGATGACATTTTGAATATAAACGGACAATACTATTATCGTAACGAGTAATAATAACGATAACGAGGGCGCGCAGGCGGGGCGGGCGCCGCAGTCGCTGGACGAGTGGCAGGCGGGCGGCGCGCTGTACGCGGCGCTGACGGCGTGCAGCGCGCTGCGGGCGGCGGGCGTGCGGGTGGGGGCGCGGGGCGCGGGGCGCGGCGCGCGCGCGCTGCTGCTGGGGCTGGGCGGCGTGGGGCAGGCCGCGCTGCAGCTGCTGGCGCACTCGGGCGCGCACGTGGCGGTGGGCTGCGCGGCCGAGCTGGCGCCGCTGGCCGACGCGCTCGGCGCCGCCGCGACGCTGGACCGACACGCGCCCGACTACGACCGGCAGCTCGATGACGCCGGACCGTAAGCCTGTCGATTTTGCTTTTTGAAATTAAAACGACTCATAAAATCATACATAAAACCGGGTGGCAAACGAAATGTTTATTATACACGACAGATTTCAAGTTTCAACAATAATTGAATTAACTATTTATCGAGTCCGCAACTAAACGAGGCGCGCGCGTCGCAGGTACGACGTGATACTGGACTGCTGCGGCGCAGGCGGGTGGGAGGCGGGCGCGCGGCGCTGGCGGTTCGCGCGCTACGTGACGCTGAGCACGCCGCTGCTGGCGCTGACGGACGCGCGCGGGCTGGCGGCGGGCGCGGCCGGCGCGCTGGCCGCGCTGGCGGGGCAGGCGCTGGCGGCGGCGCGCACGCACACACCGCACGCCGCGCCCTGCCCGCCGCACGTGCGCTGGGCCTACTTCGTGCCGCGCGCCGATGACATCGAGATGCTGAGGCGCCTCGCGGAACGGGGGAAGGTAAATACTGGACGCCGATAAAATTAATCAAAAGGCTATACCGAGCTATACGTGCTGGCCACGGACAATTCGCTATAGCGAAAATTCGCGCGGCGCGACTGGCGGCGCGTCTTGCGAATGAATCAAATGTATGGAAATGTACTGGGCATGCCACGCGCAGCGGCGACCAGCGAGACGACCGGCGAATTTCCCCGAGCGAATCGCGCGGCACGACTAGCGATCGAAACAAATGTATGAGTTATGTGTCTCTCTTTTTTTAATTCATGCACCCTTGCAATCAATCCTAGGGAAGGAACAGGTCCCCTTAATACAGGTTATACCTAGTAAGGGGGCCTGAACCCCAATCTATTGTAAGTTGTAACTTGTAACTTGTAAGTTGTAAGTTATTACGGCGCAGGCCACGGAGTCGAGCGGCAGACGCGGCGACTACTCCCGGAGCGAACTTAATTTAAAATATGTAGTTTGTTTTTTTTTCGCGAAAATGGAGACGGAAGCTTTTATTGCAGAAATTCTAGCTAGACCAGCTATTTGGAAGTCTAGCCACCCCGCAACTTAATTTTTCATCATGCCTATATTTTTCATATTTTTGGTGGAATTCTCCGTCTGTAACACGATTTCCATTTAATTCGTGTACTCCACTATATCTTCCAAACATTAAATCTTGAGCAAAAAAGCTGCTACTCTCCAAACAACGTCGAGCTAACTTTGATAAAGCCATCTCGTCTCCTCGTCTACACTGGTCGCGGCGGCGAACGCAACTGCCCGTGGCGTGCTTACCGCGCCGCGCGAATTGCCGCGCCGCACGTCGCGCCGTCGGTCGCGCCGCCGGTGTCCGTGGCCAAGGTGTCATAGTTTCACAGATAGGTACCCACGCGGCGGCTTCACCCGTTTACTAGAATGCTTTTATTTTTATTTTTTATTTTTATTTTTATAAGAACACAACAGTCATACATGATTTAATATAACAAAGTTCTAAAACTAACTATGACCACACAACATGAATGCTATTAGCATAAAGGCGCCACGCATCAAATTGGAGTGACTCGCGTAATTATATACCTTCCCTTACACTATTACTACTTTCCGTATTCTTATATGTACTAAAAATATAGATAATTAATGAGAAGCATGGTTGTTTGTCCATTTGTTGTCTTTTCACGTCGCAAAAGCGCGATTTCATTATACGATTTTTGTGTCTAAGGTGGTCTTAGTAGAGGTAGTTAGAAAGTCATCGACGTTATGACGTATTTCTTTACCGCGATAAAGATTTTATTCCCATGGGAATTTTTTCCTCGTCTACGTGGGAAAAACCGGATCCCAGCTTTCTAGATTGAATATGAAACCTCAAGTAATATGAAATAACTAGTGTCACGGTGGTGGTCAGTTCAAGGTGCAGGTGGAGCAGGTGTACGGGTGGTGGGACGCGGCGCGCGCGCTCGAGCGCGTGCAGCGCGGCCACGCGCGCGGCAAGCTCGTGCTCGACTTCACCGCGCACCCGCCCCACCCGCCCGCATCAACTAATAACTAGTGTCACGGTGGTGGTCAGTTCAAGGTGCAGGTGGAGCAGGTGTACGGGTGGTGGGACGCGGCGCGCGCGCTCGAGCGCGTGCAGCGCGGCCACGCGCGCGGCAAGCTCGTGCTCGACTTCACCGCGCACCCGCCCCACCCGCCCGCATCAACTAATAACTAGTGTCACGGTGGTGGTCAGTTCAAGGTGCAGGTGGAGCAGGTGTACGGGTGGTGGGACGCGGCGCGCGCGCTCGAGCGCGTGCAGCGCGGCCACGCGCGCGGCAAGCTCGTGCTCGACTTCACCGCGCACCCGCCCCACCCGCCCGCATCAACTAATAACTAGTGTCACGGTGGTGGTCAGTTCAAGGTGCAGGTGGAGCAGGTGTACGGGTGGTGGGACGCGGCGCGCGCGCTCGAGCGCGTGCAGCGCGGCCACGCGCGCGGCAAGCTTGTGCTCGACTTCACCGCGCCGTCCCCACCCGCCGCAGACACCATCGCGCCTACGTAGAATAGCTCAAGGCGTTGCGTTCGAACTGGAATCTAGGGAGTTCATTTTGAGAACGTTAATAGTGTTATAGTTATTAAAGTATTATTTTTTTTGTTAATGAAAATTATGTTTTGAATAAAATAATTGGTATTTTTATTTTTTCCTGTACGTCCCGCTTTTAACGTATATAACGCCGTTAGATTCTGCGACATTAAAAAGTGTTGATACAAGGTTGATACAATGTGATTCGAAACATTTGCTACTTTTTATCTTCTCTTAATTCATGGCTCTCAATAAGTAGGGCGTCCTCGGTCCTTCGATTGTAATAAGATCATAGAATATCCTATCCTACTTCCTACTAATATGTATTATAAATGCGAAAGTTTGTGAGGATGGATATGTGTGTGTGTGTATGTTTGTTACTCTTTCACGCAAATACCTACTACTGAACCGATTACAATGAAATTTAGCTCGCATATAATAGAGGGTATCTTATGTAAACACATAGGATGTTTTATCCCGGAAATACCACGGGAACGGGAACTATGCCAGTTATTTTTAAAACGTGGGCGAAAAGCTAGTATACTTTAACGCATTAGCTACTATTAAGTATTCTTTGCTTTAACGCTATGATTGTAGTATAACGAAGTTAGGCCGCTAGGTGGCGTTGTCAACGCGTATTTAAAATCTGCTTAGTACTTAGTACTTAATACATATTTCATACGATAAAATTATCAGTTGAAACTTGAATTCAGTTCTCAGCTGCGAAACACGGTTTAATTAAGTGGATGATATTCTAGCGTTGCCTAAGTTATCTACACTCCAAAATAATTTGACATTATACATATTATGCAAATTATGTACTTAGGTACCTACTTTATTTATAATTATTATTTGAGAATTTACTTTTCCCATAAGTCCGTTAGGTTATTTTGTAAAGTCGTGAGACCCCTTCGATGTGCTGTACGGCGCGGGCGGCTGTGCGCCGCGGCGCGCGGTGTGCGCGCGGCCGCGTGCGGCGCGGTCGGTGCGTCGCCGCACACAACACGCGCACACCAGCAAGTCAGGAGGAACATAATAAACATGACCGCTATGACGTCGGAGAACCGGTACGGCCGGTTTGCGAATTCAATACCAATCTATACATATAATAAAATCGTAGGAAAGTCAAAACTGTACATCGAATATTTTTTTAAAAGAATACATAATCCATGATCTATAATCGATATAGAAGCCAAAAATATAGTTTTTAGAATTTTTGTCTGTTTGTCTGTTTGTCTGTTTGTCTGTATGTTTGACCGAGCTAATCTCGAAAAGTACTGCATAGATTTACTTCAAATTTTGCATGAATATTCCTAAGAGGTCGGGTGAGGATAGTTTAAACATATTATCATGATATTACCTTCGGGGGAGGAGCTGTGAGCCTTTATTTTTCTTACATATTCCGTGTACTACGACAGCGTACAATCTAAAGACTCATGTTTAAATGTTGGTTTCGAGTAAGCCATGCTATTATCTAGCTTTACAAAATAAAAACTATGTCATTTACGTAATTTGGGCAGAGAAACAGTTTAATGAATTTAGTAGTATAAAGACAAATCTGAAACAGCGCCATCTATGAGATTTCGTAAAAATCAAATCAATTTACATGTTAACACTACTGAAAATACTGTTGAAAATTCATAATTTAAATATAATCATGTTATTTATTTAACTCTTTAACCCATATCTTCCCTTCCCTATAAGGTGCGCTTATATTTCGTGTGAATATACTACATTTTTAAAAGTGAGGGTAGATGTTTATTATTTTAAGTCAAACTAGACACCATTACAATCTCAGAGCAATATTACAATTAATCTAATATTGATTGTGTTAATTGGTTACATTTTTAAAATCTTCGTGTTTTATAAATTTATAAAGAATAGAAAAAATTCGATCACGAGGCGGGACTCGAACCCACATAATTTCGTGATCGAATGTTTCTATTCTTTATCTGGGGGCACGGCAGTGCCCCCGCCAAGTCGCGCAAAAAAAAAGCGGCACGGCCGTACCATCCTTTTCTCGAAGCAATTCGGGCCTTTTTCGACCTAAATTTATTATTTATAAATTTATATTTATAAAGCATTTGAATGTCATAAAACCAAAAATATCAAATTCAATCTTTGTGTTTTGTGAATTTTCACCATGCGTTCCCACAAAAGGTAAGTTGTTACTTTTATAGGTATTTATTATTTATAATGATAGCAATTCATGTTTTTTAAAGTGAAACTTTTATTACATCGTCTCAAACTTTTTGGTCTGTGTAGCGCATGTCGCGTGACGGTCGAACCGTACGATAATTATCGTACAAATACGATAATTTTGTGCCTAAGTTTCACTTTTACCGTGGTTTCATAAAACCACACAACATTTTTATTGGTTTTATAAAGGTTTTATATTACACTTTTAGAATGAAATAATAAAATGATGAATTCTTTTTGACTTTTACAAGATTTTGAGGTGCGTTGGGAACAGTAGTTTGTTGATAAAATTTTATTTGTAAGTAGCTTTTTTTATAGATTTACAGTTAACTTTTGATTTTTTATTTACAGATTCAATGTTCATAAAATTATATCGCCTTTGGAAGACGATTTCTGCTGACAATTTTACAACACCACTTGAAAATTGATGATTTGATGATGAAGATAGTGGCAGCGAGGATTAAGTGGAAATTAGTAATCATCCGCTTCGTCAATTTTTGACTGAAGCTAATGTCCAACGTATGGTTCAATCATTGGAAGTATCTCGGGTAATTTTGGAGGATATTTTTCAGGAAGGAGAGAAGGGGCAGCCAACCACATATCAAAGTACTACGTTTTAGTACCGAAAAAAATGTTATTGCCAAATGAAACATAAATTTTGCACTCACAACTGTACAAGTTATGATTTTTATTCTGACTTTGCTGTTATCTGATTATAATATTTATCGTTATGGCTATCGACCGTACTGGGATGAGAGTACATGATATACTCATCATCCAGGATTGCATAGAGCATTTTCACACTGAAAAAGATGTTTTCTTTGAATCGTAGTTGCTTCATTTATTTATTTTTAATCATTTTACATAATATGTTTTATATTTGCCCATTTTCATTATATTTTATAAATAAAATGGAACCAACATAACTTTGTTGTGTATCATTTCTCTATTAATAACCCGTAGGCATATTTTCCAAGCGCCCCATTTAAGGTGCGGTCCTGAAATTTTAATGTATACTTTTGCCTAATATAAGCTCAAGCTCATTTTTAGATGAAAATAACAAAGAGAACTTATTTATTAAAATTTAGTAGATAAAAGAAATTATGTTACGATTTTATAAGAAAACACAGTATATTTATTAGGCGGCGGTGATTTTCCAGGCAAAAGATATTCATCAGCTCAATAAAATTGATTAGTATGTTGTTAGTTATTCTTTAAATTCACAGATTGTAATGAGCATTTCCGCATGCAAGTTGTATCGTAGTTTAGATATATCATAGTTTTGACACATTAAAGTTCCAACAAAACCCTCAAATTTTTTAGCAGAGCAAGATAATTTAAAAAATGTGCTGTGTTAAGTATTATAGAAAAGGTTAGTTCGTTGATAATTATTATTTCTTCATCATTTACATGTTGTTAAATGTTAGTAAAAATAAACTTTGACTGTTAATACTTTTGTTCAGTATTTACCTGTATGATTATTGCTTGGTAATTAATATGTATATTTTCATGTCGTATAGCTAATTATAAACATAAGTGTGATGTGAAACTAGCTGGATTTATTTTTACACACTCACAGCCATATATTTTATATTAAAATAGTGTTAATAGTGTAAATCATAATATTTTTTCACAATTAAAAATATTTCCTTTTTTCTGATGGTATTGGCATCGAATTAAACCGCGCTGTCGTTTCGTTCACTAAAAGTGATGTTATGAGGACCGAATATGTAGCCGCCTCAACTTACGGAAACGAGAGTAACCTGCGTTGTCTGTTAGTTATTGTATAGTCGAATTTACATGGAAATTGGAATCTAAATACTTATATAAATACTTATATTAAATCTGTACATGAAATATATTTCCTAAATAACTATCACGGGGTGATTAGGGATCGACACTGATGCCAACGAAGCAAACAGTAAAATTTTTGTCCGTCTGTCTGTCCGTATAACCGTTATAGAAACAAAAACTACTCGACGGATTTAAACGAAACTTGGTACAATTATTTTACATATTCCTGAGCAGAGCAGTAAAAGTAGAGTTAAAGCTACACAGAAATCATATTGTATGAAAGAAATGTTCTCCTTATTATATAAAAAATATCTCCCGACATCATAAATGTATATCTTTTATGGTTGACTCACAATAACACGTGTAACTTCCGATAGCTTAGGAGTTCGAAGCTTTCTGATTATATTTGTCTATAACACTCTCAGTCCGTTTCAACTCAATTTTTATTTTCATGCATCAGTGCCACCTAAAAAATCTTTGTCTCGAAAATCGCGCAAAGCTAAGAAAATGAGAAATAAGAGTTCTCAAGAATCGTTAGAGGTAAGAGGCTTACTATAGGCCGAAAACAACATATTGTGTTATGCCGAGAACCTGAAACCGCTTCACAACGAGAATTGCGGCTCACAGCTGATCGCGAACGGCATGTACTATCCCGTGAGACCGAAACCTTCACTGAGAGGGTATAATGTCTCACAGCTGATCACGGCCGTCATATTTTATCTCGAGAATCTGAAACTTTTACTCAATATGAAGACCGTTTGACAAATGATAGGGTGCACCATAATATTATTCGATCTCTTGAAGATGAACATGAGCATAAGCAATGACTAGAGTAAGGACGCGAATATTACAATTAATTGAGACAAAAACGATTAATAAGTTTGTTTAATGAAAGATTAAGAATTGAAACTATTCGGTCTCTGGAAACGGACGAATAGCGAAAGGCCCCTCTTACTGCAGACAGATTTCGACATAGTCTTAATGACTTAGATTAGAGGTAAACATAGAAGATCAATCTACGAATTCGGTGGTGGGGTCCGACAAATATAAAAGTGGGTTTGCTTATAACCTCACAATTGATTACAGATCATCTTCTGTATAGGCGATATTAACGTAGTATGTTTTTTGTAATGCTTTAAAGTGGAGTAAGGACAATTTTAGAACATGTTTCATCAGGTTAATTCGTATGTATGCAGTTTTAAATCGACATTAGAAGCTTTTCCTCAAGATGGTGAATGGTGATATTAATATAAAATTGTTATAAATGCCGATAGACGGACGTCTATCGACACTCAGGAACTTCCTGGGCGTGTTATAACGCCCAGGCCACAGTATTACAATTTTTTCTACAGCAGGGCGACGAATGTATTTTCGCATAGCAACGGAGGGGAACTCGCGGGGGGTCAAGTGACGCGGGCCACGTACCATTAACATGCTTAGTTTGTGGTACCGAGCGCGAAAGAAAGTCATCGTGTTTTTGTTTTGTTACTATGTAAACTAACGTAATTTAATACACTATAACGGTACAATATATTCTATAACGGTGCGCTCAAACTGTTAATCTACATTTAATTTAGATTATTATTTGAAATACTAAGTAATGTAGAATTTAAATCACATTCATTCATGTTTTCCTCAGATTTTCGATTTCCTCCGATTTTAAGATTTTCTTATCAGTGTTCAATTTTAATTTAGTTAAATTTTATAAGAGACAATTAAGAACATTCAAAAATAAAGTGTCACGTATTTTTTTAAACGACGAATGACGAAAAACGACGTAATCGCGGACGAAGTCGCGGGCAACAGCTAGTACATACATATTTTAACATGCATCAATTAAAAACGAGAGTATGTGAATCCGGATTTTTAATATTTATGTATTACTTATTTATTATATACTAATTAAGAATATGATTTTAAAATAATGATAAGATGGACGTTCATTTTATCATGGGAGTGAATTGCGAACAACAATTATGCGCACGATTGACTGTTACATTTCGTAAAAAAGCAATTAATAAACCTAGGTAAAATATCAATGATCATTCAATCATCAAATTTGATCAAAATTCGATCAAAATTGACCGTGCTACACAAGCTAGAAAATAGACCATAATATCATAGAGACAATGTTATGTCATAATATACACATTGTATAGACCTAAAATAACTTGCGACGGAACTAGGTACATAATGTCATTCCACCGGCCACCCTATAGCAGTATAGCACCACTGAACATTGGCTGCTAACATCCCTCTGTTATAGTTGAACTGCGAAGGACTGTGCCATGACTGTGCCTATAATCTGGATTTATTCAAGGCGAGAGTGAATCTAAGGCTCTATCTAGACAGGTGTGCCCATTTGTAGACTTATCATTTTATGATGCAAATGGCTAGGTAAGTACTTAACTATGCATGTAATTAAAAAAGTATTTTTTTTAAACACATGATATAACTAGGTACAATAGGTATAAAGTAAATCATGCTATTTTTAATAAATAGCGAACAAATACATTTCAGGAACAGAGAAGTGAAGTAAATCTTTATTGGAAAAAATAATAATGAAGGAAACCCATCGAAATAATTTGAAGTCGAAAATAAATACATATTATAATATTATGTATGAGATAAAGCAGCGACCTCGATAATTTCAAGTTAATGACATTCAGCATACCGCATACCTACCTATTAATACAAAACAGATAGGCAGCACGTAATTATCACGTTAATATCATATATAGGTACTAAAACACGAGTTTATTTGTGGCAAAACAAGATTTTTTTATCAACTGGATATACCTAAGTACCTATTACATCTTCGACGAATTATATGGCGAAACATAATACATATAAAAATGCGGACCTTCTCAGTACTGTTACCAATTAGTTTAATTATTATAATTTTTATAATTTTTTTTTTTTAAGTATTATAATTTTTTTTACGAATTATATATGCATTGTAAACAAGATTTTGATTTTGTAAGATCCAAACAAGATTACAGTTGCGACGCGATGCTAGGATATGAGGAAACCGGCGGAAACTAAAAACGGCTCCGACTTCTACTTCATCCACAGTCCGTTCTAAAATGTTATTTATAGTACCTACCTAGTAGTTATATTTATATTAGAGATGGGCCGAGTATTCGTTAAATTAATAAATAATATTCGGCCTTTTGGTGGTACATATTTATAAGTTGGTGCCTCCCCTGTGTTCTCATTCAATTTAGCCTGTTTCTGAAAATTTGAAGGCCTTGAATTTTTTTAAATATTTTTTTATTTGTAAGTAACTAAATAATTCAGGATTTCACGGTTTTATTTTCATTTGTTTTATCGGGTTTATAAGAGAGATCGATAGAAGATTCTTATAATAATTTTGAAGCATGCTTCAAAATTATATAGGTAAAATTAAATAATTATTTAATAGGTAAATACCTACTGCCACGCCACAGGTGAAATAAAAAATCTAGGTAGTTAGGTATGTCGGTAAAATGTCTATTTTTTTGTAATGATATTTTCATACTTTTCAAACCATGCCTCTTAAAAGAACCCCTCCTCCTACTGGGTCTACTTTGGAACCCCTGGAAATTTTACCGCATGGCGGTTCAGCACCCAACATTTCTACGTGCAGAGATGACAATAATATTCGTGATTTCCCTACCAACATTACTACACGCGGGAATAAACGGAAACATGATCAAGACATGAGAGATGAATTACAGGCTTTTAAGGCAGAATTACTTAGTAGTTTAAACAACTGGAAAGAATCTCAGGATAATAAGATTGAGGCTATACTCACGAACATTAATGAACTTCGTAGCGAATATAAAGATTTGCATTCAAGTGTAAAATTTGTTAGTGACAAATATGATGATGTGATGCAATCTATCTCTGTTCTACAAAAAGAAAATCAAGAAAAACTGAAGCACATTTATGACCTTGAAATTAAAATGGAATCATTGGAGAGACATGTGAAAAGTTCTTCAGTTGAGATTCGAAACATACCCAAACAAAAAAAGTCTGAGACTACGGGTGACCTTATAAATATAGTGCAGAATATCGGGACACTATTAAAAATTGAGATGCATGAACAGGGTATTAGAGATATCTACAGAATAAATACTAAGACTGATAGCTACAAACCTATTATTGTCGATTTCACCAGCAAAATAACTAAAGATAAATTTATCTCAGCTACAAAAACTTTTAATAGAAAAAATTTAAATAATAAATTAAACACATCGAATCTTAAAATTGACGATACTAAAACACCAGTATATATAACAGAAACGCTAACATCAAGTGCTAGGAAGCTATTTTACAAATGCAGAGAGTTTGCCAAGGAATATAATTATACTTATTGTTGGATTTCCTATGGGCGTATATATTTAAGAAAATCTGAGGGGTCCAAACAGTTTCGAATCGACTGCGAAGGCGATCTTCAAAAACTAAGTGAAAAATGACTATTTGTTCTTAGTAATAGCATTATAAGTTTAGTACTTAACGTAGTTTTTATGATATATTCAAAGATATGTATATTTCATGGGATATTATGGCATTGGGTAGATATTAAACGTAATCACAACAAACTTACATACATAAATCACCACACATACAAAACACTACTTCACATCCAACACCGCTCACAAAAAAGTCAAGCATTTGAATGTATAAATCCTTTAATAAAGTGTTTCTTAAAATATGATCAACTTCAGCTTTTTGTATTGAGGATTAAGCATCGAAAAAAAAAAATTGGTTATGATAATATGAAACTAATGTACTACATCTAGAAAAATTCGACTCGTTTAACACTATAATATCCGATCTGGATGCAGTTTCAGTGAATTGCATCCAAGTTGACGAAATATACAAGAACAAACAACTTTTACGGAATGGTTCTAATTTCTTTAATGTAATTACTATAAACATACGAAGTATACATCATAACTTCGATCTATTGACGGCTTTTCTTACAACGCTTCCCATACAAATGGAGGTCATTGTTCTTACTGAGTGCTGGTCAAAAGAAGGTGTTCCTCCACCAAACTTAATCGACTACAATGTGTATTATACTAATAAATATTTGAATCAGAATGATGGAGTGGTAGTATATGTTAAGAAATCATTAGAAGCTGTTTCCGCCGAACCTGAAATGGTGGATGGTAATTGCTTGATTCTTAACATTGATAAATACTCCATTGTCTGTTCATATCGACCACCTTGTTATACAAATCCACGACCGTACTTAGAACGATTGGATACAATTCTTAAAGAAATAAAACAGCAGCACGTAATTTTTACAGGTGATATAAATATTAATACTATCTGTAACGACATTCAAAGCCCTCATTTAAACGAATACTTGTGTATTTTAGCTTCTCATGGTCTGGAATTGGGTGTAACATGTCCGACAAGATTAAACAATTGTCTTGACCACTTTATGGTTAAAACGACTGATGAATGGCAAACTATGGTGTTTCCACCCTTAACAGATCATAGTCCTATTTTACTACAAATAAGAAACAACAAGATCGCAAGATTGAAAACCGATCTTTCAATACAAGTACTAGATTACCCATTAGCATTGGAAAAGATTAGTTTAATAGACTGGACCCAGTATTTTTCTTTGCGTGACGTTAATCATTGTGCTGAGTGTCTTGTAAACAATATCAGTGGAATTATTAAGGAGTGCACTACGGTTAAGTATTTGTCTAAAAAGAAGGCGCCTCTTAAACCATGGATAACAACAGGAGTAGTAAGATCAATCCGTAAGAGAGACAAATTGCATAAAAAAGCCAAGTTAAGACCTAGCGACATTGAAACAATAAGCGCATATATAAAGTATAGAAACACTTGTAATAAAATAATCAAATCTTTACAACAAAAATACTATCAAATGCAATTACAACACAATGAGAAAGATATTAAGAAAACATGGAATATTATAAAGGATGTATGTAATATGAAAGTGAAGAATGACTTACCCACGGAGCTTCTTACGATTGGTAGTAATACTAAAGAGTCTTTAAACAAAATTAATAATTTTTTCACAACTGTCGGTGGGAGTTTAGCTGAAGAGATATTAAAAATATTACATAAGACTGAAAACGATCTCGCGAATCAAATTAAATCGTCAACTTCTATGATTCATTCAATGTCTTTTGTACCTACAGATTCCTACGAAATTGGTAAAATTATCAATGAATTAAAGGCTTCTAGTGCTCCTGGGCTTGATGGTATATCAAGTAGGCTTATTAAAGAAGCAAAAGAATTACTAATTGGTCCATTGGAATACTTGTGTAATTTGAGTTTAGAACAAGGCCAATTTCCTGACATTTTTAAAAAAGCCATCGTGTCGCCTATTTATAAATCAGAGGACAAAAAAGATGTGACCAACTACAGACCTGTTTCGTTACTTCCAACTCTATCGAAGGTTCTGGAAAGACTAGTAAATTATCGCCTAACAAGTTTTCTAGAAAAGAATAAATTACTAACAAATTCTCAATATGGATTTCGGAAAGGAAAATCCACGGAAGAAGCTATATTGAGATTAACGACATTAGTATATGAATACCTCGATAAAGGGGACAAAGTTATTGGTGTATTTCTTGACTTTAAAAAAGCTTTTGATACAATTTCTATCCCGATACTATTATCAAAGTTGGAAAGCTTAGGTGTTCGCGGTCATGTTCATCAATGGTTTCAGAGTTATCTGTCTTGCAGAGAGCAGTACGTGAGGGTTAAAAACGATATAAGTGATGCCTCATCATGTAGATTTGGTATTCCACAAGGCAGCACGTTAGGACCTACCCTCTTCTTAATCTATATTAATAGTCTCCCTGAAGTAATTTCTACCGATACAGACATACAGATGTTTGCCGACGACACTGTATTGTTATTTCGCGGTCACAATTGGGAAGAAGCCCACAGTAACGCTGAGAAAGGCCTGCAAAATGTCACAGCCTGGCTTGAAGATAATTTGCTTACACTTAATATCTCTAAAACGAAATACCTATGTTTCACAAAGACAAAGACCTACGGCCCATCCACAAGTTTATCTATAAAACTTCACACATTTCCATGTAATAGGAGGTATTTGAGCAAATGTAATTGTAAAGTACTCACAAGAGCTTCATGTATACGATACTTGGGTGTTCTTCTGGATGATACATTGTGTTGGAAAGACCAGATCACCAATGTTTGCAATAGAGTTAGAAAGCTAATTTACATTTTCAAGCAACTGAGATCAGTAGCGAATAAGAAACTGCTTACTCAAACATACAAAGCACTGTGTGAGAGCTTAATAAATTACTGTGTGACGTCATGGGGTGGGGCCCCTAAAACAATAATGCTTGAACTTGAACGTGCACAGCGGGCAGTGTTAAAAGTTCTAATGCACCTACCATACAGGCACTCGACAGCGGATGTTTATGTACAAACTGGAGTTCTCTCAGTTCGTAAGATTTATGTTCTGAAGGCTCTGCTAAGATATCACCGTTTAATAGCTCACAAACTACCTCGAACAAGAAAACGAAAACTACGGTGCCCTGTACCTATAACTAAAACTAGTTTTGCAAGACGACAGCTAAATTGCATTGCTCCAAGAATATATAATAAAATCCCGACTAATAACATAAGCGCAATAATAAATATGACTACTAATCGGTTTAAAAAATTCATTATCAACTGGCTCAAAAATCTGGATTATCTCCAAACTGAAAGTCTCTTCACTTTTATTAAATAGGTGTCAAAATCAAAAACACAATTAATCATAATATTCCACTCACTGACACATACACACACACGCACACTCTCTCTCACACACACACACACACACACATACACACACACATACTCACGCTTATCCACCTGTCCAATTCATGTATCGTCATATATATATATATTATATTTATAATTAACTAGTAATTTTTATTCTTTAATTGTTATTAATCTGTAACTAGAATATTCTGTTTACGTATTTTATAATACTTGTATGAACTCATAAGGGAAGGCACTGTTTTCTGAGACACAGGTATTAACCTAGTTCAGAAGGCAGAGCAAAATTGTGAACTAAGTATGTAAAATTTGCTAATAAATATTATTTTATTTTTATTTTTTTTTTTTTATACTTACAGGCTACCTCTTCATCATACGGTCATACCTATAGTACGACATAAAAGAGATGAAATTAATTATTTTGGAACTAATTCGTTTTTCATTACCTGGCAACCCTGAATTGGCAATGTAGCTGTCAAGTTGAATAAAAATTTGTTGTTTTTTTCGTGAAGTGGAGAATTATTGAGATAAAATTGTTATTTAGAACAAGAAATTTAAATAAAAAAGGAGACATCATGAAAAAGGTTAAACGTAGCGGTGTCCGTGATGTCGTGTATAAAGTTTTTATTCGGTGTTTGTCCGAATTTCAAGCTGGAAAGTTATTGACTGATTTGGAAAACGTTTACAAACGTACAGCAGAATATACCGGTGAGATTCCATTTATTTTTGCTCAGTACTACGTAAAATAGAATATTCCATTAGTAACGAGTGTTTAATGTATGTATGTATGGCGATTATTACGTTTTCGCAATTTAATTTGAGGTTATTTGTATGTAAACAAAAACTAGTTTTTATAGTGCGACCAGCACAATTTGAGTCAAGAAGTTATATCCAATCCAACCAGCCTCAAATAAAGTACCTAGTTTAGATTTTACTACATATTATAGTGATAACTGTTTTCATACAGCTTTCTATCTATTAATCAATCAAACCATAAGAAAAAAAAGCATATTTACTGTATCATATTTACAGATACTGAAGATGCCCCGTACCCTCTTGCCAGTACTTCGAAACAGAGTGATGATCAGTCCTTTGAAGGAGTAGAATATTTAGATTTTGATGAATTATATTAATGTACAAAATTTATCTACAAAAAAAATAAAAATATGTGGTTTTCAAATCGCCTTGTTTTTTTCTACCCGACGGACCCAGAAAGAGGGTAATGTGTTTGAGCTGCATGTATGCTTGTTTGTTTGTATGTTTGATTCTATGTGCGCCTCTGCAGTCTAAACACTTGACCGATTTTTATAAAATAACTAATTCCAAATACATTTAAGTAAAATTTGACCTAGGTAGGTCAATTAAAATACTAATGTATTTTTGTCTTAAATTACACTATTGCTACAATGAAACAATTATAACGGTCTAAATCGCGGTATTTATTTTAGATTATATTATATAGATTTTTGGATTTTTATTCTATAGTATCAAGATCGCTTGCGTCGCAGTATCAGTGTTGCTATATGAGCGACGGTGGCGCCCTCATTTATTTTCATCTCTTTTGTGTCGCACTGTATCTCAATTCGAATCGCTTTATCGTTGAATGATTGAGGAATTTAAAATTTTAATTACTAATTACAAAATTCAAATAGGACCGCGAATCATGAAATCAAAATGAAAGCGAAAGCGAGAAGGAATATTATAGGTCATAGGAGATTGGTGGGTACACCGTACAAGGTGGGTATGCGTATGACGTATGAGTCGAATATATTAGAATTCTAGATATGGGGAAATGGAATCATAAACACATCATCAAAAAGCAGCTGTTATACGATAAAATAAATAAATATTTCGGGACAATTTTCACACACGGCACGTTCTGATCCCATTATAAGCCTTCGCTTGTGTTATGGAAACCAGATGGCTGATAAACATATATGTATATATATATACCTATATATATCTGTGGCATCTGGGAGACACCTGTTAACTCCATTTTTGGCAAAATTTTGTTAGATACATGTTTGATAAGTACAGAAAGCGCAGATTTTTTTGATCCAGGCGTGATATCTCTACGTCCACGGGAAGTAAATGAAAAAAAAATGTACACTCCTGTTAAATCCAAGATTTTTTGCTACAATCAAGATATGTTATAATTATCATTAATATATCATAGTAACTTTTGATGCCAAACCTGATAACTAATATAACAAGTACATAAATGTTAATTCCAAGCTTTATGCCTATGGACTAAAACTTGTTAAGTCCCAGTTACCGCGTATGTACCAAAAACATGAGATACCTACATGTTAATTATTGCAACTTATCAGATTTGGATTTATATTTCCAATTTGGTATATATAACGGTGACTACTAAATAATTAAAATACAGTGTTATTTTAATGTAAATATCTATTTATTTTCAAAATAACCACCATTTTGCCGATGGGGGATAATTGATGTGGCTCCGGGGCGACTAGGAGAGTAAACTCTATCGTTATGGCGGTTATGAGACTGTTCAATCGGAAAAATTTCTTCATCTGTGAAAAAAATATTTTTCCACGCATCACCAGCGGAGCGCGCTTTCAGTAAGCGACATATTATTTCAAGGAGTATTTTTTTATCTTTATCACCCAACCGCTGCGCTTTTCGCAGCTTGTATGCTGTTAACTTGAGCTCATTTTTAACAACTCGTTGCAACGTTGAATGACTTACACCTAAATCTCGAGCCATTTTTCTCACCTTGGCTTGTGGATTGCGGGTCAATCTTTGTTTGACGATATGTCGAAGCCTAGGCGTCCTCAGGGTTCTTTTTCTGCCTCTTCCCGGACGATCACCAAGATGGCCAAGCACATTGTATTAAAGTCACAGTATCTCGCACTGCCGCTTACCATATAAGGATATTATTGCAAAAAATTACTAATTTTTAATTTATTCTCTTCACAAATAACTATAAGTTGGCGCCAAATCATGTGAAAATAATAATTAAAAAACAAAAGCAACGCAGCATGTCCCATTTTTTAAATTTATTATTTTCAAATTTGTCAACGTAATTTAGAACCACCCTGTATATTACCTGTTATGTATTGTATTGCATTGGCTCAAAAATCTACCGAAATCCACCACAAGTTTCTCGTGCCAGGTCACACTAATTTTATTAGAGTGTGACGGTGATCATGCGTTGATAGAAAGATTTGTTAAAGAGTACAACCCGAATATTGCAGTTGAATGTTATAAAAATGACAAGCAAAAATTTCTCGGTGAAATTTATGACACAAACCGAATTTTACGGTTTTTCGAAACTACTAAGAATTTTGTCAAAAAAAATATTGACATTTCAAAACAATCTTTTGCTTGGAAAAGTATTTTCTAGCTAAAATTTGAAAAAAAATCAGCGGAAGTAAGTTTTAAGTATTCATTGGAGAAATCAGAGCCTTTTAGGACATTTTCAATGAAAAGAAGAGGAAGGCAAAGTATATTTTGTTTAGAAACATTACTCCCTGAACAGGCATATGTCGGAGGATTGGCGATTGATCCATTAAATCTTTAACCAAAAAGTTTAAAGATTTAATGGATCTTATGCAATTCATTGATCCAGTATATCGCGATTTCTATTCTAATTTAAACCAATCAGCTTCTGTTTTGGAAAACTACTCAGATAGCGAAGAAGATTATGATTAGTATCCAAATGAGTAATTCTTTTGTTTTGTTTATTTGATATGTGCCTTTATTTAAATTTTTCGTTGCATGTACACTCCTGTTAAGTCCATACTTTTATTAAAATTAGCCATAAGAGTGATTCCATTGTGAAATTAACTTATAAATAAAGAAAAATAACAAAAATAACGTAAAATTGTTTTAATTAAATGAATAGCAATGAAATAATCATTATTTTTATTTTGCTCATTTTGAGATAAGTCCATTCCACTGCAATATTTTTTTTTTGGTTATAATCTGATAAGTCACATTATTCGCTAAACTACTGCGTCAATTTTGTAAACTGTACAAGCAAAAAAAGGGTTAATATATGATATTTCATTATAATATGACATAATTCATTTATATCTTATATCCGATTTTTAGCAGCCAATAATATGTTAAATTGCTTCTCCTGAAAATTTAACTTTTTGGAGTTAACAGGTGTCTCCCAGATACCACAGATATATATATATATAATTTTAAATAAATACTTATATAACTAGATAATTAACACCCAGACACACAGCAAACGTATGTTCATCACACAAATATTTGCCCTGGGTGGGGATCGAACCCACGACCTTTGGCTTTGAAGGCAGGGCCACTACCAACCAAGCCAACCAGCCAGTCAATACGATAAAAGCTATTCATTTGGCAAAAAGTAGAAATATTTAGTGCCTAGGTTAGAAAACACACCGATAATATCATGAATCGTACACTGTACTATGTATAACTAGTATAGGTATATTAAGAAGAGCTGGAACGTCAACACATTTACACATTGCACATGTTAGGCCGGGAGATACTGACACAAAATTTCGGGTCATTTGTAACAGGATGGCGGTCTAGAGGGGTCTTAGTACGCAATGACAAAAAGAAAAATGACGTAAATGTCTGCACGATGATGATTACCTGTGCAAAAGTTAGCCTGGTACAAATGGTTGAATTGTTTTTTTTTTTAAATCAACGCATCGCGTCGGTATGGGGGGCTGTTAGTTACACCGGAAAAGTATGGCATTACACTACCGCCTACATCTTTTTTAAGGGCTATCAGTAAATTCTAAAATTTTTGTGTTACAAATCGTTGGACTTTCGCTATTTATCCGACGAGTTCGACTAACGCCCACGCGACTAGTCCGCCGGTACCAGCGTTCTGACCATCATTTTTCTTTTAGTCATTGCGTAATAAGACCTCTGTAGAACCGCCATTCTGTTACAAATGACCCGAAATTTTGTGTCAGTATCTCCCGGCCTATGTATGTGTCATATTTTGCAATTGTTTATAAATACAGGGTGATGTAATTGGTGTAGTACGAATATCTAAAAATCTATGAAGAATTTTGTGATACAGTAAATGGAAGAATTATAGACTATTTTACAGTATTTAATAAAATCATTTAATTTTTTGTTCATTTTCATTAGAAATGTCAATTATTCTCACCAAGGTGGAAATTTGGATGATATAAGGATCTTGTTAGAAAAATATAAATTTTGACTAAAATCGGCATTTTTTTTTCAAAAGTCAAATTACTAATTAATAATCAGAGTTATCACCATTTACATTAATTTACAAACGATATCGGTTGTTCTTACTTAAAATTGAATACCAATGTCTTATTGCGGTATGTGTTCTTTGGAAGTGTTCGTAAAGTTGTTGTTCCGTAATTAAATTTTGCGGAAAATCTTTTAGAGCGCTTAGTTGTGACATATCCTAAGCATATTCAATAGAATTAAAAGACGAGCGAATATGCAAGCCAGTCTAAAACTTGAATATTTTGGTCTCGAAGAGCGGCCGTTCCCTGTCATGTCGTATGCGAAGGGACATTATCATTCATGAGTAAGAATTTCTGGTCCATTTTTACTTTGTATGAGACAATACTTTTTAATTTACTACTACTTTTTAATTTACTACTTTAATTTACTACCTCCTCGTGTTTTTATACTACCTTTGTAACCAACAAACGCGCTGGGTTCATGCGCCAAAGTAGACTCCTGATCCGGACCCACATTATGATATTCCCGTGATGATATAGATGTACCTTCTGAGGATGCCACAGATGGCTAACTATCCCAAGCGTTTCTCCGGCTTGTGTTTTTCGTGGATCCGGATAAAAACCTAACCGGAATCATTGGTAAATAACAGCAAAGGCGTCAACTTGCACCACATTATATTTTACATAAACACAGTACATAAGCTAAGATAGTAAAATCAGTGGTTGGGGTGCCTATTCGCCTAAAAATAGAACTCCATCCTATTGAAACTGTCCTGGCTTGTCAACTAGGTAACTATTTTTCTAGCTTAGAAACGAATCTAGTTTTGTCTACACGAAGCCAGAAGCTTGCTAGCTGACTGACACTAGCTTGCTATCATAGCATAAAAAAGTAGCTTTTTGGATCTCGGGCATAAGGGAAAAGCATTCCTAAGCATAGATAATATTTTCTCAAAACAAATATTTTTTGGTGCACTAGTTGAGCGTCTTTGAATTTAAAGCGACAGTTACGTGTGATTGACGTGCGGTGCTTGTCCTTATTAATCTATTTGGAGATTACAATAAAATGTCTTCAGAAGGAATTGGTTCCGGCAAAACTTTAACAGGACAATCTCGTGAAATAGTGTACAATGTTTTTAACTATTTCATGCATCATAATAAAAAAAGTGATGGTGGATATCCTCTAATGAAGGATTTGTATGGTTTGACATCAGAGGCGACTGGTGTTTCTCAGAGAAGTGTTCAACGAATTGTTTGTGAAGTACGCAATCAGGTAACAGCGGCTGTTAAAGCTGATGCAATATCACAACCATCTACCTCAAAAGAAGGAGAGCCACCAACTTCCAAAATTTTTGTGCATCAAACTACTTTCAAAACACCGGGTAAAAAGCGACCAAGATTAGCAAAAAAATCGACAGTAGATAGTTTTGACCAAGAAGTGATAAGGCGAACTATCTACAACTTCCATCTGGTTCAGCATAAATTTCCAACATTAAAAAAAATATTTGAAGTGTTGAAAGGCAGTATTAACTTTGCGGGTGGCATTTCTTCACTAAGGAAGATCGTTCGGAGGCTGGGATTTAGATGGAGAAAGACGCAAAACAATAAAAAATTACTTATTGAGAAACCTCTCGTCAGATTAAAAAGATCATTTTATCTTTTGAAACTACAAGAATACAGATCACAAGGCCGACCGATAATAATATATACGGATGAATCTTATATACACAGTTCACATACAATGTCACGATCATGGTCCGACGAAACAACCGAAGGTTGTAAAGTACCTATTTCCAAGGGCGACATGCTAGTAATAGTCCATGCCTGCTCAGAACAAGGTTTCATTCCAGAAGCTTTGCTTATTTATCCAGCAAAAAAGCACACGGGAGACTATCATAGTAATATGAATGCTCGTAATTATCAAAAATGGATCACAGAAAAACTTCTTCCAAATTTACCACCTCAGTCAGTTTTAGTACTCGATAATGCATCATACCACAACGTCGTATCGGATCCAGTGCCCACATCGAATTCAAGAAAAAGTGACATGTTAGCTTGGTTGGACAAACATAATATACCATATCCAGAAAGAAACACAATACCTATTCTTTATGACATTATTAAAAAAAATAAGCCAAACTATACACAATTTTTACTTGATGCAATCCTCAAAGATCATGGACATAGTGTATTGCGCCTTCCACCATACCATCCAGAACTCAACCCAATAGAGTTACTATGGGGCATAATTAAAGGGAAAGTAGCATCACAAAATGTGAACTTTAACTTGAAAACTGTGGAAGAATTATTTAGAAAGGAAGCAAATGCTATTAGTCCGGATATGTTTAGTGACGTTTGGAGAAAGACGCGAGAACATGAGGAAAAATATATTCAATTAGAACCAAAAGTAGATAATTACACTGACTCATTTATAATAACATTAAGAAATTCAGACGACGAAACATCGAGTTCTTCGAGCGATGAAAGTTTCAGTGAAGTAGAAGATTACGATTATGATTAAATAGATTCTTCTTCTTCTCTATAGATACTGCTTTCTGAATTGGTGGTAAATGTTAAAACTGTTAAACTGTTATGACGATTCAAAAGTGCTTCTAGAAGAAGTCCAATTGTATAAGTGTTTGAGTTTGAGAAAACCAATAGAGTGAAAATTATACAATAAACATGTAACACATATTTGTTAGCGCGTATTGGTAGGTATTACGTACTTACTATAAATATAATATTTCTTAGATATCTTTACTCGACCAAAGTGAGGACAAGACTGCTCCGCAACTGCAGAAGACGTCCGTTATTTAAATCATTATCAAAAAATGTTGTGTGGTTTTATGAAACCACGGTAAAAGTGAAACTGTTCGAACGGTTCCGAACACTGCTTTGTGTAGCGCATGTCGCGTGACGGTCGGCTGCCGAGTAGGTATACCTACTCGGCAGCCGCGATACACGCGACATGCGCTACACAGACCAACAAGTTTGAGACGATGTAATAAAAGTTTCACTTTAAAAAACAACCATCCGTGTGTTGGGAGTGAGCGCACGTGTTATTTGTATTGTTTTTATAACCTGAAATTTAATTATTTTTTGATAATTGAATGATTATTAATTTTTATCCAATTGATTATTATTAGAATAAATAATTAAGTTCATCAATTGATTTACTTTTAAATTATAATTTTACAGGTAAATTATGAGAGCTTTCATAATTATATTTGCATATATTTATCTACAACGCATCCATTTTACAATTCAAGTCTAAAATGAAACTAGAGTCGCATTTATTTTTGAACATACTGTAAGTGAAATTGCATAAGTGTGAGTACTGTGAACATGCCAGCTTTCCTTAATTGAGGTATACTGTAACTAGTACTATAAGTAGTATATTAGCTTGCCTAGAGCAAGCTCTTCTACATCAACAATGATATTAAGTGAGAGCTACGAGGTCAATGATCCAAGTTGCATTATCAAAGTCTGGCGTGTCAGTCAGCTGATCGAAGAATGTCAATGTGGGGTTGTGCCCCCGTGCGTCCGCGTCACCTCGCAGCGGCGACTGCCACAACTGTCAAGGGCCAGGCCGCGCGCGCCGCACAGCACGGCGCACGCAGCCCGCAGCGCGGCAGGGCAGGCGGCGCGGGCCCGCAGGCCGACTGGCGACTGTACCGCGCGGCCGCGTCACGGCGCCGCCACGACTCCGCGGCGTGCCGGCTCCGAGACGCACACCACGACCCGACACCGAGCCTCCATTGGCCGCGTGCACGTGGCCTGATCTCGCACCATAGCAACGCAAAGCGCCCTCCCCGCTCCGCCGACCGTCGTCCCTCGCACACTCTGCGATAGATATTCGCTGTTCGCACAAGGAGTCGGCTTTGACTCGCAGTCGCGTTGCGCTCTCGCGACGATTTGCTTTATCGTATCGAGTAAAATAGTTCGCGTCCGTTCTTCATATTATAATAGAACGAGTGCCGGTCGATACGAAACATTAACGATACGTAATTTATACACGACGTGAACATAATATCGTTTTTAAATAAGGTGGCAAGTGGCAGTGACAGCTCTACCGACTCCACGCTGAAGCTCGCCTACTATCTGAACTTCAGGCAATTACAATCTTCTTATTACATTTTATGTGAGTATTGCAGACAATAATTGTCAACATTTATGTATTAAAATTAATTGGGTTGGCTTTAGTTAACTGCCGCACGAATTTGTTGGAAATATTTATATTTTTAGTTAGCTAGGTAATGTAAGATTGTAATTCCAAAATATTATCGTTAGGAATCTTGTAGTTTTTTAGTTATTAATTTTTAAAGTTAATAATTTTTTTTGCGAAAAAAGTGCATTTATCCGTTTTGTTGTGCAAAAAAAGCAGAACAAGACGTTCCATTTCACTGTACTGTGACTTTACGCTGCGGCCGACGAGTGCCAAAAGCGACTTTAGGGCGATTCCTACTCAAACAAAAAAAAATCTATGTAGGTAGGTTAAAAAACTATTAAACTTTTATTTTTAATATCCAAATAGGTAGCGAGGAGCGAAGCGACGAGCGTGTTAGGTTAACTTTTGAACTGCCGCACGAGCCGAGCGAGCGAAGCGAGCGTGCCGCGGCAGCGGCCGGCGAGTGCCAGAAGCTACTTTAGGGCGATTCCCACTCAAACAAAAAAAACTACATAGGTTTTCACAACTTGTTCGTATTTTATTTATGTATCGTAAAATATGTTACTATCGTCTAATGCTTAGTTAAAATGATTTTACACCAATTCCATACATTTTGAGGTTAGAATAGGAAAATTGAATTTTCTCCAAAACTATTGGTTTCCTAACTTTCCCCTTTTGGTGGGAGGGTCCCCCCCTCCTCCCCCCCATCCCCCCCCCCACAAAAAACCTATAATACGTGCGGCAGTTCTCTAAAGAAACCCCAATTAATTTATTACATACTTAATATTATTATGTTAGTGAAATATCACGATCTTATAGGTACATACCTAAAATAAAAATATTAAATAATTTTGTACCTAATAGGTACCTTATATTTAGGTAGGTTTTTATTGTGTCTTATATATTATGTATATTTGAATCCAATTAAGTAGGTACCTTTAATTATAATTATTTTGTATTAACTATAACGGAATCAAAATATTATCACATGATTACGGATTTTTGGTAATTAGGTAAGTACCTATAACTAAGTATACAAAAAAAAAATATATTTTAATCATGTGGTCTACTAGTATATATATTAACTCAATGCTTATACATATACCTAGTACTTAGATTCTAGGAGTTAGGACTGATTTATTATTAAATTGTATTAAATACATTTTTTTATTAAAACAATATAGTTAGATGCCTACCTAGTATAATGTAAATAAACGTAGGTAGGTTCATACTACTAAGTAGGTACATAATATATGCTAAATTATCATCTAAATAATATAATCATATAATAGATACTTCCAATCCATGGGTACTTCAGTACATAGGTAATACAGGAATATTAAATGAAAAAAAAAAACTACTCTTAAAATTATAAACAAGTAAGTTAGGTATTACTTAGGTAATTATTGATTTTATTGGTATAATTTATAAAAATGTTTCCTTTTTATATTATGTAATTTAAATAATATTTATGTACCTACCTAGATAGGTTGATACCTAGTTGATCCAAAAGTTGCTGTAGTGGCGAACTTTGTGCATTATAATTTGAAAAAAAAAAAATAGAGTAATCTTGACTTATACTGTTCTTTAAAATGAGCTTGAATAATTAAACAAATCAACATAACACGATTTGAAGGTTTGTAATATTTATTTATAGTTAATTAGTTACCTACTCGCGCACACCTCACGGCAGATAGCGCTGTCGTCGATGCGATGCTGATAGGTACGTCCTGCTTATCTTATTCTACACATTTTTTGTTATTTTTGTGCGGAAGTAAAATGTTTTTAACTTAAAAATAATATTATGCATCGTGTACATGCATCTTTAGATCCTACGTCCTATGTAGTTAGTAACTAGATACATATATAGGTATAAAACTATAAACTATAAACAAATACCTAAGTAATTAATTGAAGGTAAGAAAGGATAGAAATATTCATTATAGGTACGTGTATGTAAACAATAATCATACTGTATATGTACTTCTATTGAAAAAAAATTATGTAGGTAGTAGCCTAGTAGGTAGGTACCTACAGTACTATAAACAACGCCGTTTAATCGAGAGCCTAGGCTATTAATGAATTATGAAGTGACTGATATAATTTAAAAATATTAAATATATTGGTATTTCATCCGTTGTGTACCTAGGTAGTGATTTTAAACCTTGATTGGTCCTGTCCTTTTTTATATTTACCTATAAAAATATTTTTATGAATTTTGTACAATTTTGCAAGGTTAAACAATCCATACCTACTTCCAAACTAATATTATAAATGCGAAAGTAACTCTGTCTGTCTGTCACTCAATCACGCCTAAACTCCTGAACCAATTTGCATGAAATTTGGTATGGAGATATTTTGATACCCGAGAAAGGACATAGGCTACCTTTTATTGCGAAATATGTACCACGGGCGAAGCCGGGGCGGGCCACTAGTTTATAATATATGTAACTACCTAGGTACCTACTAAAAACACAAAATAGACATAGGTATCTTTTTTATTACATTACGTAGGTAGGTATCTAAGAAAACATTTTTAAAATAAAATAATACCTACCTATCTTATATATATATAAAATTCTCGTGTCACAATGTTAGTCTGCATACTCCTCCGAAACGGGTGGACCGATTCTCATGAAATTTTCTGTGCATATCGGGTAAGTCTGAGAATCGGCCAACATCTATTTTTCATATGTACTACGGGCGAAAGCCGGGGCGGACCGATCAAAATTTCTACCTGTGCCCTTTGGTCATAAAATGATCATTTTGCCTAAAAGAAAAACGCCGCCAACAGTGCTCTTGTATAGCAAGATAATATTATATTCAGTTATAAATTAATGTAGGTACTTTCTTCCATGTAGCGAACCCAGAAATCACAAATCACAACACATAATTGCGTCAGCTGTTCGGTGCATAGTGCATACTGCACGCGGAGAGCAGGAATTGTGTGTTATAATATGTATAATGTACAACATTATCACTATCATCATCACTACATACCTACCTAGTATAAAACAAAGTCGCTTTCTCTGTCCCTATGTCCCTTTGTATGCTTAAATCTGCAACGGATTTTGATGCGGTTTTTTTTAATAGATAGAGTGATTCAAGAGGAAGGTTTTAGTATATAATTTATTAGGTTTTAGACAAAGCGGGCGAAGCCGCTGGCGGTAAGCTAGTGTAATAATAAACTTCGTTCCAATAATAATTTGCTAATGACAAGCTATGGGGCCTTTTCTGATTTGACCGGAAAAACAGATACAAACAAAGGTGTTGGTAAAATTCGAATAAAAATGTGACGTTAATGCTTATCTTTACACAACCTTCAATGGTCGGTAAACATAATTGTGGCATCTATGATTTTATACTGTTTAGTGTTTACATACAACGTTCGAGGCTCGTAGAAGTGCGTCGTTATATCGCTCATTTGCTTCTATAACGTGACAAAGTCAAAATCTCAATTGTTGGGAAAACGCATTTGAAAGTTTAAAATTCCTGTAACTTTTTAATTATTATGCTTAGACTATTCAGCTCAATACAACATATTAAAACGTTCTCGTTTTTTTGAATCAAATTGTATTCAGAACAATAAGTCGGTTATTAAATTTATTATGATTATTTATATCAGAAAGGGCCCTTCTTGTTGCGTTTTTCTTGTAAAAAGTGTGCAGTATTGCGTTACAAACAGATATGTATCATTTTTCTTGAAAAAAAAAATTGAATAAAAATCTAAAACTTTACAAGTTATGTCGTATTGTTACGTTTTATTGATAATCAGTAATCTAAATGTATGGGCAATTTTAATGAAAACGTGTTACTGTAGTAGAAATCTTTTTTATTTTTGTATTTTGTTTTACAAAATGAAAGATATTGATGCGAAATTATTGTGTAACTTTCTCTGAAATACAAGTAATATAGGTACATATTAAAAAAATATACAATTATAACCAGACATTAATATTTTTTGTTTTACTTTTACTCACAACCGTTGGCAATTATAATATTACGACCCGCCCCGAATTCGCACGGGTTCAATCCTGATACCATCGATTTTTCTGAAGACTTTTCCATGTGTTAAATACTTGGTAGGTAAATTATTTTGATAAATCTCGTAGGGTTCAGAATGCGTTTGCAATGCAGGCGGAAAATAATGTAATTATTTACGACATCACATTAGAAACGTCAAAAATAACAGTATTTATTCACCTATTTATGGATGCTATTATACAATATACATATAAACCTTCATCTTGAATCACTTTATCAATTAACAAAAACTGCATCAAAATTGCAAAACGGCAAGCATTCGGCCGGGGAAAACGACTTTGTTTTATATTTTGCTTATCTCAGTAATATTAGGAAACTAATCTTTATTGCGGGTCCCGCGGTCATCCATAAATCAAAATTCAAATAAACATATTATCAAAACAAATCACAGGTTCTTGTCTCGAGACAGCTTCTTGATCTCTCCTAAATTCCAGTAATCTTTCAGTATTTCACTATTCAAAAATTGACACTTGAAAATGCAGGTTTCCTTGCAGGATTTTAGTTGACGGGGCGGCACAGTTTTTTTGTGATGCTTTCGATTCGTAGGACTGTCTTGCATTTTTTAACTGATTTGTAATTTTTTTTTCATTAGCGGTATTTTTTACTCATTTATGCTATAAAATAAATTGATTGTTTAATTCATTTGTATTTTGAGAATCGGTATGATCTTTTCGTTTTTCTAACTTAAGTGAATGTAATATAAAATAATGAATATTTTCTCGTACAAGATTTACTAGCTTCCTAGACCGTGATTCCATCTGAAAAATAAATTAAGTAATCAGACAACATTTTTATCATTTATAATGCAACATTGTAGCGTATTCGTTATAAAAATGTATTATTTTTTATCAAGAATGTGTTAACTTGAGATAACCAACATAAATACCAAACATTTTGTACTTTTATTATCAACTGTAACGGAACATCTTAAATTAACCAACAAAAAACATTGTTTATTTCAGCAACAACGGGACAATCCTATGTAAACCGTAGCATGCGAATACTATTTTTACTACAATAATGACCCACATACAAATGTCCCGTTATAGCTGCAAATATAAATCAGTAAAAAAACAATAAGCTGTACTTACCTTTCAGCAAAACCGTGATACAATAAGCTGTTACGTTTTTACCGCAATCGGGCAGCAGTTTCCTTCTAAAGGGAGTAGCGACAACTGACTTAAACCGTTCTTGCATTAAATTCAAGAGCGAAAAGAAATTTCGCTAAACCGATAGTCGCCGACCTTTTCCCTCATAACTCGGTCATTTTTGGAGCTAGAAATATCGCGTTTTAGCAGCAAGTAGAGCGCGATGCGCCGGATTCTACTGTATTATTATTCCATAACGATACATATGCTCGTTAACACGTTCTTGTCGCAAATGAGCGATATAATGCATGTAATATCGTTCAATAAAAGGTTTAGTGTGGTGTAGGTGTAGTCGTGGTGTCCGGCACACGTGCGGCGCTGCGGGGTCGGTGTGCCGATCGGGCGAGCTGACGTCACCGCCAGCTGATGGAGGCTCCCACCTCCCCCTGCACCACCCGCACCGTCGTCTCGCGCCACTTGCTCACTGCACCCGGCACCGACATTTTACTTTTGATCTATACTAATTGCTAATATACAGCTGAAGAATTTGTTTGTTTGAACGCGCTAATCACAGGAACAACTGGTCCTATTTTTTAAATTATTTCGGTGTTAGATAGCCCCTTTTATCGAGGAGGGCTAAGTTATCAAAGTCTAGTAAATGTTGTTTGGCGCGAATTTTTTGAATCTACAAACCTCTGCGACCGCGGGACGCAGAGTAGTAATAATAATTAATTAGTTAGAAAGAAAGAAGAAAGAAAAAACATTTATTTCTAGAAAAAGGTTAAATTAACAATTATGCTGCCTATAAGTATCACATGATTAGAGTTCGCTATGCCTCGATTATAGAACGTGCTATTGGTTGTCACTCAGACGTTCTTCCATTCGCTAAGAGTTGCCTCCTCCATGCAATTTTTTTAAAAGGCACTCGCCATCACAAGGTGTTCGCGCCACTAGTGGATTATAGTCCAGAGACATTTTTTTATTTAATTATGTTATTGCACAAATAATTTAATAATACAATAATAATAAATCTGAAATACAATTATTAAAAAAATTTAATACAATAGTAAATTATAGACTTGAAATAATAATAATAATATTAAAATAGTTGTGGAGGAAGGAAGGTGGAATTCCTCCATAGAAAAAGGGAGGATCCTCGACCAGTCTACTCGACTGGCCGGCCGAGAAGGCCCAGATGGATGATGTCGGAAAGTTATATATATGCTCTGTAGCGAAAACATTTCGCTTGCGCGATTCAGAGCGAGGTGTCGCTACAGGACTCCCCTCCGAGACCGGAGGTCGTAGTACGAGTTTGCCTTTCCAGTGCCAGGTATGTTCCAGTGAGTCAGATCAGAAGGTTGCGTGTTCATATCACGTCGGGGTCACCACTGTGGAGGAAGGAAGGTGTAATTCCTCCGTAGAAAAAGAGAGGATCCTCGACCAGTCTACTCGACTGGCCGGCCGAGAAGGCCCCGATGGATGATGTCGGAAAGTTATATATATGCTCTGTAGCGAAAACATTTCGCTTGCGCGATTCAGAGCGAGGTGTCGCTACAGGACTCCCCTCCGAGACCGGAGGTCGTAGTACGAGTTTGCCTTTCCAGTGCCAGGTATGTTCCAGTGAGTCAGATCAGAAGGTTGCGTGTTCATATCACGTCGGGGTCACCACTGTGGAGGAAGGAAGGTGTAATTCCTCCGTAGAAAAAGAGAGGATCCTCGACCAGTCTACTCGACTGGCCGGCCGAGAAGGCCCCGATGGATGATGTCGGAAAGTTGTATATATTATGCTCTGCAGCGAAAACATTTCACTTGCGCGATTCAGAGCGAGGTGTCGCTACACTGGTTAATTAAAATACAAATAAAATAATAATACGATTGGTAAAAAAAAATACTTAATATAAATTACAATATAAAAATAAAAATAAAAATTGTTATGTAAAATCCAATAAAAACAAGGAACAAAAACACTCGAACTTAATCCTCTATCACATAGTAAAAAGAGCTATAACTAATATCACACACTATTCCTTTGGCTTACTCCGACTACTATACGCCTACAATGTTGTAGGAACTAGTAACACATCCCTACACTTGTGCATGCAATGGAGGCAAGTGCGTGTGCAAAATCTTCATGCTCCATCCCAAATCTCAATCTATCTCAATAATATATAATCAATCCTCTTACTAATTAAAATCGATCAAAATGAAAGTACCTACAAATTACAATATATGTACATAATGAAATATGAATGTATAATAACTAGATACTATTTTATTTGAAACCATTTTTAATTTTTACTTTTTAGCTTCCGTTCCGTAATAAGTAATAACCGTTCATCATAAATAAGCGTTTTGTCTGTTTTGCAGATGCAGCAAATGCTGAGACTCTCAGGCTCTCAGCCTGAGAGGTCTCCCTTTCTGAACGACGCATTTTCACCACTGCCTTCAAAGCCAGAGGTCGTGGGTTCGATTACCACCCAGGGCAAATATTTGTGTGATGAACATCAATGTTTGCTCTGTGTCTGGGTGGTAATTATCTAGATATGTATAAGTATTACACATATAATTTTTAAAATTATGTATGTTTATCAGCCATTTGGTTTCCATAACACACGCGAAAACCTTAGTGATCGCGCGTGCCGTGTGTGAAAAATGTTCTGAAATATTATGTCCTGAAAAATATTAGTAGTTCTATCTTTCTTTCATGAACGTCATAAGGAGCCATTAATTTAGAGTCAACAATATCGATCGACTTTTTATGGAATATCTTCCTCATTCGAGACATCAAACACGTGTCTCTCGGATAGCATTGTTGTTGTTGTGATTATTGGATCGAAGTTCCTTATCGCGCGTTGCGAAAGGGGGCTAGACGGAAAAAATTAAGCCGAAAAGTTGTAACGACACTTTTTGCTATAGTTGTGACGAGCGGCGTGCGCGTCTGTCTCTCTCTCGTAAACTTCGTTCCACCCTGGTGTCCCTTTACGCCTCTAAAGTTTTTTTTTAGGTTGTATAGTGGTTTCGGCTATATAATATACTGATATTACATTAAACAAAGCTTTTGTAATATTGTTTGTTTGCTTGAACAAGCTAATTTAAAATTATTGGGAGTTCAAAAGTATATGAAAATTTCATAAAAGTAAATAATAAGAGATGATTATGAGATGTTGATAACTCCGTCGTGGCAAAGTAATGTGAAATTTAAATGTAAACATTCCTGATACAATAATTAAGCGAAACGGTTACAGAGTGTAGTTTTCCACGGTTATCTGTGAGCCGCGCACCCGCGCTGTGCCCGCGCTGACCCCGGTCCGTGCCCCGGTCCCCGCCGTGCCCCGCCGTGTCTGTTATTGCCATCTCCACCCACAGAACTCTATAGTTCTGTGTAAGCACTAAGCACCTGTTACCAGCTTGTGATCAAGAAAATTAAATTCATCAACCTTTATAATGGCGTTTTTAATCATATTTTCTTTTCCTACATTACATTTCTTTATTTCACTCCATCGAGAGTACTGAGGTAACAAATCCAAAAGAAAAAAAAAATACAATCGAATTGAGAACCTCCTCGTTTATGAAGTCGGTTGAAAACTGACCAACGTCGTTGTATAAAAATAGTTCCTAATTCATAATTTTTCAGCCTTTTCTATCTTTCTATCAGAATTATATTAAAAAAATATTGAGAATAATGGTACCTTGATGGTATGTTCTGTTAATTCAATTGTTATGTACTTACCTATAACCATCTATAACTGAGATGAAGGTTTACATGACGTATTTCCATATTGCGTTTCAGCACAGAACACTGTATCTCTACGGAAACATTATGCGGACCCCGCAATATTATTATATTTTACCGGCTCTGTTCTGAGTTCGGGCCTGTTACTTGCGCCCTTGTTGTTTCTACCATTTAATTTTATATTCTACCAGTATTATTCTATTCCGAGCTTTATAGTTTTTTAACGAATTTAATAAAAATAAGTTGCATTTAGCATGGATAGAAATTAATCATTCGTAAAATGTATGTAGAAAGAGAATTATGTTTCTTCATTTCACCGGTTCGCCCAGGCGTTACTCAAAACATCGTTGCTTTACCTATGTTAGTTTTTGTTATACCTATTATAGTTTGAAATAACACATCGGTAATGGTAATTTTAATGTAAAGCAATTGAAGTATGATTATATATATATCTGTAGTACGTAAGAGGCGGCTGTGACCGTGTCGCACTTTAAGTGCCTCGGCCGATAGGTCTACTCAATTGGAATACAAAGAGACGGCAGCGGCCGCCGGGGCCAAGGGACTACGGGAGCGGCGCGTTGGCCCCGAACATTTAACGAACTACGTAGTCTATCTGAATCAATATCTGCGTAGAACATGTATACCGCAACAAACTGCGCGTGATTTACACACAACAGATAATAATATGATGACAATCGATCGGCGGGTCACGCAATCGACGCATCGTAGATACCGTGCAGAGGTCGAATCGGACGCCTATCACCTATGTAGCATCTCTCGAGTTTCGTCACCGGGCAACGAACACTGGACGTGGCAGTCAGTGGAAAGGGGCTACGAGGCGCAAGCGGACGGCTGTGCGGGTGCAGCTAGGGTGCGGAAGAGCCGGCGACCTTGCTCGTCCTTGCGGCGCGATAACGCGGCTCCGTGGAAACGTGGTGGCGAGTCGCGACCCCGCTATCGCGCCCTTTTAACCGACCGCGCCGCGGCCGCAGGCTCACTCGCAGCGTGCACCTCCCGCGGCCGACACGCGAGCTGATGCTGATACACTCGCGACTCGCACCTCCAATTAGCAACGTTATCCTCCGCCGCCGAACTTGACTCTCGTGCTAGGTTAGCGTCCCGCACTATTCCCGATATCGCTATGCTAATACCGTGTTTGAACTAACGACGAGCCTTTAAATTTCAGATCGAGCGTAGATTACGATGCCGGGTGCAGTGATGAACGGCGGGCGGGCAGCGAGCGAAGAGGACGTGGTGCTGACGGGGCTGTCGGGCCGCCTGCCGCAGTCCGACAACATCGAGGAGTTCGCACAGCAGCTGTTCGACGGGGTCGACCTGGTGACGGCTGACGACCGACGCTGGACGCCCGGTAATTCTTATTTACTACTCTTATGTTTACATGTTATAGAGTAAATTAATGACAAAGTTGATGTACTTGGACCATCTGACCCGTGCCCGCTTCGTTGGGCGTTCGCGTTATATTGTTATTTCACATAAAAATTATCTTGTTAACAAAGTTCTTGATTCATGCAGAAAACGTTCTCAGCTTTACATATTTTTTTTTATTAAAAAAATCTAACATAAAAGTTAAATATACCTAGTTAGTAGTACCACATACTTTTTTGTTTGACTAATAAAGACCACCATTTTTGGTCATAGTTTGCTGTCAACCGTTTAGTCAGAATATGCCGGTGAAGCATCTCATCTCATTCGCTTTTTCTCGATTTGATGTACATAATACAAATACATATACCAACACATATACTACGCAGTCATACTGATTTTTTTGTTCAACCATAACGTCACTCCTGAATGGTGTTGCTTTCAGTTAGATAATTAATAGATGATAGACAAGCATTTTAGAATCAAGGAAAGAAACGGTTTTTATTTTGTTTTTCTCCTTGAGCATTCAACGATGTCTCGTGTACAAAAACAAATTGCAATAAACATTCGCAAATAAGATAATAATTTTCTTAAAACTGTCATAATTAAGATTTAAATATTTGAATCCATAACATTAATATACCCTACATTGAGTTTGAGAGTGACTATATTTGTGAAGGAAATATAGTTTAGTAATTAATTCATCCTCATTGAAATCAAAATAACTCACATTTGATTTTTACCGTTGACACATGTTTGTGTAAACAAGTAGCAGATTACGTAAACATGTTCTGTTGACGCGCCAAGTGTAGGAAAATAAAGCGTTTTCCGTTCCTTCTGGAGCGTCTCTCCCCCGCGCCGCCCGCGCGCTGCCAGAGCTCCTGCGGCCTGCGCTGATAACGTTCGCTCACGCATCCTCATGGGTTTTCCTTCTCCAATTCTATTTGCTTTTGCAATTATCCTTATTATTTCGAAATCATGTTCAAATTTGTGCTGATACTATCAAATATTATAATGAAAACATAGAACTATTGTAAAATCCATTTATCGTAATCTTTACTTATTAGTAATTTAGCAATGTACATAATATCTTATATTATGTTGATTTATAAAAAGTACATTGAGAATAAAGATATAAAAGCCTTTAGTAAAGAGCGATATATTTTTGCACGATGTGCTCACTAGTTTAGGAGTTGCACCGCAAATGTTTGTTTTGGTAAATTGTTTTTAAGGCTATTTATGTGTCAATTTCAATTTGTGAACCAAATAATTAAAAAAAAAATATTATTTATTGTCGTTCTTTTATAATTAAGTACGCATCCGAACTTTTTGTTATTCACGACTATAACCCGAGTAGATAGAGAATAGACCTGAAGATGGCATCCGCTCGCATGCGTTTTCGCTTACTCTCTATCGCTGTCTATTCTAAGCTGTCTATACCACAGACATGTATATTAAGTAGACAACGCAAGTACCGCGATCTGTATGAAAACCAAGCGTGTCATATTTTTTGTACTGACCTTGACGCGTTATGACGTCACGAGCGCTTTTTGGTCATTTCATTTTACGCTAAATCGATTAGGACGCCACTCGCGCGGCGATTCATATTGATATGACATAATAATATTACCTATAGTAGATATAGGTACTAACTGTATAATTTGAACTTCATTGTTACCAAATTATGTATAATATATGTCATACTACTGATAGTGTACGAGTATTCATTAAACCATTAATATGTATTTTGTGTTAAAATAATCTCAAAAAAGCAAGTGAAAGTTTGATAGGCAATACATAAATAAATAAATCATTATAGGATGTTACAGCTACATTACATATCTACAAGTCCAACCGAAACAAATACAATGTACGTTCCAATATAATCTAGTGTAGTTTAGATCCTGAGAAAGAACATAGGCTACCTTTTATTGCGAAATATGTACCACGGGCGAAGCCGGGGCGGACCGCTAGTATTATAGGTATAGAAGAAAGATTTTTATTTGTGTACATGTAACCTACTGTATAGAATACATCACCAATAACTGCAAAATATATTCCCCGGGTTAAATAGAGCCTTGAGGATCGTGTAGTGTGCTATAAATTTAAACATTTATAGTCTGTCCACTATAAGAATTGCTTTTTGACAGCTCGACGGGTGATACCAGAAGTGATGTTCAAAAGATTATCGATTGTGATACTATTTAAATTATAAATTCAAAATATTTTCATAAATCGAATCAGGTACGTAATAAATAATTACAACGTAAACGTACTAATAAGATATGTAATAATAAGACCATATATCTATGCATTGTATGTTAAAACTAAACTAAACTAATATTTTATTATTTATTGGTTTCTATCTTACAATTTGGTTGTCTTAACGATTAAATTATATAACATAATAGAAGAGTTTTTCTGTATCGGATATATTTTACAGAGTATTTCTATCGATTATTATAATCTATCGACCCATCATTGAATAATTCTGTGTAGACATCACTAAGTGGGCGGGACCTGTCCATGAAGTACGATAATTATTTGTATGACATTTTAACATAGACAATACAATCCTACATAGGCGTGAAGCTGTCAAAAAGCAAATAATATAATGGACAGAGTATAATAAATATTCTGTAGTTATCCTATTAGAATCCCATTTGCATTAGAACTAAGTGAAAACTTCTAGTCCGGTAGTTTTAGTTTAGTGTACAGAGTAGAGTAGCGCGTGCGAAAATAGGAAAGATAAAAATAGTTTGCATCAGCTGATGTTACATGTTGATATCGATAAGCGTCATTACTTACATTTTCACCGTGTAAAATGCAGTAAAGTATTAACAACAACTGTTATGATAAAATGAATAGGTACTTAGTACTTACCTACATTATAGTAAAGTGTAATTGAGTTGATAAACATAATACATAAAAGTATGGAAATACATACATAATAGTTGTTTTTGTCACGCGGAATTACAATCAATTTGTGATGGATTCGCTCATTCTTGCGAGTGTGAAATGAATGAGTCGTATTTACTAAGAAATGAGAATTCATTGGAATAGTGTGGTGTCAGTGATAAGAAGAAGCGGGCGCGACTTCCGAGACCTTAATTCGTCGCTTACGCATCAGATATACTCGTATTATTAAGAGTATTCTGCACTATCTTATCTAAATCGGATGCGTTTTCCGCTTATCGATTGCTTTTTGATATTATCTTTATATGTATAGGTATGTCGCAGGTACATATTGTCAAACCGTTACATAATATTATGATTTCTTTATATACGTAATGTAGATCTGAACTTTTTTGTGGAAATAATTTCTTAAAATATTTATTTGTTAGGTAGGTGCTTGTATCGATGTTTGTGAATATGAATGAGACTGTATACTGAATTTACATACATGTACTATTTATTAATTATTATATCCTCATAGTTTCGATAAACATCACACAGTAACTCTGTTGTATTTACAGTTTTGGTTACGCATTTGGCACCGCTTAGGTCATAATTAACTATTAAGAAATTTCAAGGTCATTTAGCAGGAACGTTTATAGAATTAACAAATATATTATCATAGAAATAAAACATAAATGTCTTTGTTTTGCAAATAAATAAAAAGTTATATATACATATATATAACTTTTAGTCAGTCAATCTTTAAATAGGTATCCACCAGTAAAATATAAAATAAAAATAAATGGTATTGTGTACACAGTACAATTTTGCAGAAATATACACTGCAGCCCGGATTCTGCCTCGAGGCACTGTTTAAATTTTAGTAGATTACGTCAACATTTAATGAAATGACGCAATATACGTTTTTTTTTCATTGTATAGAAAATTAATGATGTGTAATAAGTACATTTTAATAGTTACATATTTAAATCGTTAGTAATAAAAAATTTAAAAGCAATTATTTTTGTTATTATTGCAATGGTGCAGTCGAGTCGCTTTTCTTTTGGTGGTGGCGTGATCGTAATCTTATATATAAAAATTAATCGCAAAATGTGTTGGTAAGCGCATAACTCGAGAACAGCTGAACCGATTTCGATAATTCTTTTTTTATTATATTCCTTGAAGTACGAAGATGGTTTTTATGTAGAGAAAACGTAAATATGTACCACGGGCGAAGCCGGGGCGGACCGCTAGTACATTATACAAAACACGTCGTTGTGGCGTCCGCGGGCGTTGTTGTAGCGCTGTGTGCGCACGTCGCACACAGCGCTCGGCGAGCGGCGGCCGGCGAGCGTCCACACGGAAGCGCTGAGCGCACACAGCGGCGCCTTTCGCAGGATCGTTGATCGTTCGATAGCTCTGCGATACAATTGACGGCGGAATGCGAGCAGCGCGGACGGGAGCCTCCATTCAGTATTCACTCGCCCGCTAAATGAGCATTTGATGCGGAATGGGTGCATGACTCATGCGGCAGTATCAGCTTACTCAATAAAATATTATCGTCTTTATTTCGCAGAGTACTACAACATTTTTATAGTGCACGCTATACTTTTCACCAGGAAATAAATAATATTTACGTAAAGAAACGGAGTTTTTATTATTTTTATTTCTTTGGGTATTTCTCGCGTTAATATCACCAGAAGGCTCTCGAATGACCTTCAGGTTAAAGTAAATATTCACTTCTGATGTAAATTTGATCGTTTATGCCAACTTTGGTGCTCAATACTAAAAAAAACAACTCAATTGACGTCAAGTGAGATATTTATAGTATACTTGTGGTAGGTAATACCACATTATGATTAGTTACAACCCCTATTAACAATATCATTAGATTTTATAAGATGATATAATCATGTGATGTTTTATTTTCCAAATAGTTATCGTCCGACCGTAAACTATACAGTTTTGAAATCAAATATATTCATTTTGCTTTATTTTGCGCAGGTCTCCACGGATTGCCAGAGCGCAATGGCAAGTTAAAAGACCTGTCCCACTTCGACGCCACATTCTTCGGCGTGCACGCGAAGCAGGCGCACTTGATGGATCCGCAGCTGCGGCTGCTGCTGGAGATCACGCACGAAGCCATCGTGGACGCCGGCCTCAACCCCGCCGAGCTGCGCGGCTCGCGCACCGGCGTCTTCGTCGGCGTCTCCAACTCCGAGACGGAGGAGCTGTGGACCTCGGACCCGGACAAGATCAACGGCTACGCCCTCACCGGGTGCTGTCGAGCCATGTTTCCGAACCGCATCTCGTACACGTTCGACCTGAAGGGGCCGTCGTACGCCATAGACACCGCGTGCTCCAGCTCGATGTTCGCGCTGGCGCAGGCGGTGAGCGCCATCCGCGCGGGGCAGTGCGACGCGGCGGTGGTGGCCGGCAGCAACCTGTGCCTGAAGCCGGGCACGTCGCTCAACTTCCACCGGCTGAGCATGCTGTCGCCGGAGGGCCGCTGCGCCGCGTTCGACGCGAGCGGGCGCGGCTACGTGCGCTCGGAGGCGGCCGTGGCCGTGCTGCTGCAGCGGCGCGGCGCCGCGCGGCGCGTGTACGCGGCCGTGCGCGGCGCGCGCACGAACACGGACGGCCACAAGCCGCAGGGCATCACCTTCCCCACGGGCGACATGCAGCGCCGGCTGGCCGAGGAGACCTTCCGCGAGGCGCGCGTGCGCCCGCAGGACGTCGCCTATGTCGAGGCGCACGGCACTGGCACCAAGGTACGGCGAACGTACCAAATACATTTATTTATATAGAAAGTAGTACTTATTTTTATTGAATACTTTAGTGTATTTTTGTATTGTCAAATAGTTACTATGGCCGCTTTCTGGCTCCTCGATCGGGCCCTAACTAGACCCTAACCTTCCGATTCCATTATCAAATTAGCTCTATGTCATGATAATTTTTCATGGCTGTCTAATTTACATACAAAATTTCAGCTTAATCGGTAAACGGGATTCAAATTCGGTAATCAGAAAAGAATACTCATAAAATAAAAACTAATGGGCTCATCAAATTTCTCATGGGACCAATTCTAAACTATTCCGCATCAATTAAAATAGAAATCATGTAAATCGGTTCAGATAGCTCGGCGAAATCGGTGTACACACATAAAAAAAAATCATATGTCATAAAATAATTATATCTACCCTCATGGATGTTAGTATATCTCAGCACCATAAATACATATATAGGAAACCATAAACCTGGTACTCTGTTAAAAAAATGAGAACCAGTTCCATAAATATACATAGATTTAAACATGAAACTGTATTATATTATATCAGGAAACACGAACAAAGAAAAAAAAATACGCCTTTAGTCTGTTAAAAAACAAACAATAAGAAATAAAAACCAGAACAATTCAAATTAATAAATATTTAATTACAGTGTTTTTGCCTAGAAGCGGTTACACATCCATACTAATATTATAAATGCGAAAGTAACTCTGTCTGTCTGTCTGTTACTCAATCACGCCTAAACTACTGAACCAATTTGCATGAAATTTGGTATGGAGATATTTTGATACCCGAGAAAGGACATAGACTACCTTTTATTGCGAAATATGTACCACGGGCGAAGCCGGGGCGGACCTCTAGTAATATTATAAATGCGAAAGTGTGTTTATTCGTTTTAATGTGACATGGCCATGGGTAACTTTTGACAGCGGTGAAACGACTCATACTAATGCGAATTTAACACCAGGGGAATCCGCGGGCAAAGAAAAATATATGAATATTGTTTTCAATAAAAATGAAGCTGATGATATTGTTCATGAACGCCCAACGACCAGGCGAGTTTATACGTTCGCTAGCTATGCAGATACTGAGCCATCGGCCTGTGGATAGGGAGTATAGTGTACGGGATGTGGGTGGGAATAGGTGGGTGGCTTACTTTAATCAGTCGTAAAAATTTCCAATTTTAGGAAGATTAGAAAAATGATTTTAACAATATTAAGGGAAATTTCGATTGACAGAAAAATTACGATAAGTCAGGAAAAATTTCTATAAGTCAAGAAAATTTCCATAAGTCGGGAAAATTTCTATAAGCTGGAAAATTTCCATAAGAAAGGAAAATTTCTATAAACAAGGAAAATTTCTATACGTCAGGAAAATTTATATAGATAAGGAAAATTTGTATAAGTCAGGAAAATGTTTTTAAGCTAGGAAAATTTCTATACGCCAGGAAATTTTCCATAAGAAAGGAAAATTTAAGACAGGAAAATTTCCATAAGTCCGGAAAATTTCTATATCTCAGGAAAATTTTTATACGCCAGGAAAATTTCGAAAGGACAGGAAAATTTCTATACGTCAGGAAAATTTCTATAAGCCAGGAAAATTTCTATACGTGAGGAAAATTTCTCTTTACCGCAAAAATTTCTATAAGTCAGGAATAATCCAGTCGGGAAAATTACGATAAGGCAGGAAAAATTTCTATAAGTCAGGAAAATGTAAAGAAAATTTGTATAAGTCAGGAAAATGTTTATAAGCCAGGAAAATTTCTATACGCCAGTAAAATTTCGAAAGGACAGGAAAATTTCTATACGTCAGGAAAATTTCTATAAGCCAGGAAAATTTGTATACGTCAGGAAAATTTCTCTTTGCCGCAAAATTATATAGATAAGGAAAATTTCTATAAGTCAGCAAAATTTCTATACGTCAGGAAAATTTCTATAAGCCAGGAAAATTTCTATACGTCAGGAAAATTTCTATAAGCCAGGAAAATTTGTATACGTCAGGAAAATTTCTCTTTGCCGCAAAATTATATAGATAAGGAAAATTTCTATAAGTCAGCAAAATTTCTATACGTCAGGAAAATTTCTATAAGCCAGGAAAATTTCTATACGTCAGGAAAAGTTCGAAAGGACAGGAAAATTTCTATACGTCAGGAAAATTTCTCTTTGCCGCAAAATTAGAGAGATAATGTAAAAAGCAGTTTTAATCCTACTAATATTATAAATGCGAAAGTTTGTGAGGATGTGTGTGTGTGTGTGTGTTTGTTACTCTTTCACGCAAATACTACTGAACCGATTACAATGAAATTTAGCACACATATAGAAGGTAACTTGGATTAACACATAGGGTAGGTTTTATCCCGGAAATCCCACGGGAACGGGAACTATGCGGGTTTTCCTATGAAAACGCGGGAGAAGCCGCGGGCGGAAATCTAGTAATGAAATAAACTTTACGTACGCACAGAAAAATTAAAAATTTTTGACCGATTAGATAATTACTATGTACTCAAAAAATGCATCAGAATATGGCCGCTGGCTCTATAGCAGGTCGGTAAAGGAACGGCTCGTTGCGACAGGTGGGCGACCCGCAAGAGGTGAACGCGATAGCCGAGTTCTTCTGCAAGGAGCGCGCGACGCCGCTGCTGCTGGGCTCGGTGAAGTCCAACATGGGCCACTCGGAGCCGGCCTCGGGCCTGTGCTCCATCGCCAAGGTGCTGGTGGCCATGGAGCGCGGCCGCATCCCCGCCAACCTGCACTACGCGGCGCCCAACCCCGACATCCCCGCGCTCAGCGACGGCCGCATTAAGGTATTGCGTCGCACCCTTATTTCATTCTGCGTTTTCAATTTTTTTTTATCGTTCAACATTAATATGATGAATACAAATGTTGATAAAATTTTATTATATTATTACGTGATATAACATAACGCGCGAGGCCTTTTCGGCCTAACGTGTCGATACGACACTGTTATCTCTCGTAGACGTATTATGCAAATACATTTTTATTGTTATTATTCGCCAGTTTCGAGTTAACAATGCGATCTGACCGCATATAACAATGCATACATGCAGGTGGTGGACCGCAACACGGCGTGGGAGGGCGGGCTGGTGGCGGTGAACTCGTTCGGGTTCGGCGGCGCCAACGCGCACGTGATCCTGGAGTCGGAGCCGAGCCGGCCGCGCGCCGCGGCGCAGTACGCCGTGCCGCGCCTCGTGCTGGCCTCGGGCCGCACCGAGGAGGCCGTGCAGGTGCGCCCCACTCGTATCTCTCTCTTCTCGCACTCGATTATCCCTATATCCCTCTACGTTATTCGATTAATTTCTGATGGTCGACTTGAAATCGTTGAATGTGAATTCAGGAACTTCTAAAGCTGGCGGCGGAGAACGCTACGGACGCGGGGCTGCACGCGCTGCTGGACGCCGTGCACGCGCAGAACATCCCCGGGCACGCGCACCGCGGGTACCGCCTGCTGGCCGACCCGCCCGCGCAGGAGATCCTCGTGAGTTCCCGCCCTCCCGCCCTCCCGCACTCCCGCACTCCCGCACTCCCGCCCCAAGAGTTGCCTACTTACGAGACATATATTTTTGTCTTATTTTAACTACCATTCATTATGAGGCTTCTCTTTTCGCACACGATTCTATCGATTCCATTAACTTTTATCGCAATCGTTACTTATATATTCATATGTTTCGATACCACTATGGTCTAACATAATGTAAACTTTTAAACTTTTATTAGTTGTTATTCCGTTTACTAATAAAACTAGTATCGTAATGAGGAACAACGTTACATCCTCAATTGTAGAACGAGTTTGACTTTTTAACATATTTTCATATGTATTATCGAGTTTCGCCAAAAACATAATATTTGAATTTATAATCGCTTCGAATGAAATAGTATATGTAACGTTGCGTCGGGCGGTCGCAGGAAGTGGAGAGCGGCTCGCCGCGGCCCGTGTGGTTCGTGTTCTCGGGCATGGGCTCGCAGTGGGCCGGCATGGGCCGCACGCTGCTGCAGCTGCCGCAGTTCGCGCAGAGCGTGCGGCGCAGCGCCGCGGCCCTGCAGCCGCACGGCGTGGACCTGCTGCACGTGCTCACGGACGCGCCCGACTCCGCCTTCGACGACGTCGTCGCGTCCTTCGTGTCCATCGCCGCCGTGCAGGTGGCGCTGGTCGACGTGCTGCGCGCCGTCGGCATAGTGCCCGACGGCATCGTCGGACACTCCGTGGGCGAGATCGGTAATTTCATTCGATCCATCGTGTCATCTCTTATCTTATTCAATGCAGCGGTTTCGATTTTGTTCTATTGATAAATTATATTGTAACTAGCTTTCCGCCCGCGGCTTCGCCCGCTTTGTCTAAAACTTAATAAATTATATATTAAAACCTTCCTCTTGAATCACTATACTCATTAAAAAAAAACCGGATCAAAATCCGTTGCGTAGTTTTAAAGATTTAAGCATACAAAGGGACATAGGGACAGAGAAAGCGACTTTGTTTTATACTATCATGTAGTGATTATGGTCATCGATAAAAGTCGACCGTAGCGGTGACCTATGTAGGTCATAAAAGGGTCGTTTGAAGAAAAAATTCTATTAAATTTATTAAAATTACGCAAATTGTTAATTATTAAATAATTAATAAAGTTCGACCTCGAAACCTCCTTCCGTTATATTGAAATAAATAAATACAGCAAATAAATAATACTCTCAGATATAAACAATTTGAAACAAATTACCATACTTACCTAAAATCTATAATATAAAAATGAATCCCAAAATGTGTTGGTAAGCGCATAACTTGAGAACGGCTGAACCGATTTCGATAATTCTTTTTTTATTATATTCCTTGAAGTACGAGGATGGTTCTTATGTAGAGAAAACGTAAATATGTACCACGAGCGAAGCCGGGGCGGACCGCTAGTTATATTATATATTATTTCTATAATATAAAAATGAATCCCAAAATGTGTTGGTAAGCGCATAACTTGAGAACGGCTGAACCGATTTCGATAATTCTTTTTTTATTATATTCCTTGAAGTACGAGGATGGTTCTTATGTAGAGAAAACGTAAATATGTACCACGAGCGAAGCCGGGGCGGACCGCTAGTTATATTATATATTATTTTAACTGTATGAGCAATATTTTTATTTATTTATTTTTCCTTTTATGTTTTATAAAAGTTTTAAATAAATAAATACACATGATCAAAACAATCTGCCTTTAAGCGGTCCAATGACGTCACAGGCGAATCGAATCCACAGACCTCCGCGCCGTGCCAAAATAAGTAAACTTCAATAATCTATATCTAAGGCATTTATCGTTGGATTTCCGAAATGCTTTCGGTTATTGATTAGTTTTGATCTATATTTGAACACGATTACGATGTATATAATATTCCTAGCATCATGAAACTTCTCCTTTGAACGAATAAAAGAAAATAAACAAACGCAAAAACCGTTATTATTATAAACAAAGCGATTAACATGCTAACTAAAAAATATTCCGTTTATTCCGAGTACTTAATAAATAATGGGCTCGTTCCCATCGAGAATGAATCAGTTAAATGATCTAATGATCTAATGAATCTAATGATCGGCCGTGACAGGAAGATAACAATAGACTAAGTTACTTAATGTTTTAATAATACGGAACTTTAACGTTTTTACGGAATAAAATCAACATAATATTATTTTTTATTATTATTATAAGATTAAGATCAATTAGTCACACAGCGAACACCTATTATAAGCGTGTATCTTGTTGTGAATGTTGCAATTAAAAAAGTAATTATGAAATAATTATTAATTATGATGTAATAATATTAATAAAAAATGTAGGGATTGCGTACCAATACGAAAACTGCTTATATTTGCGTATCGTAAGAAACATAACATCCTAATAATATTATGTAGAAAATGCGAAAGTAGGTACCTGTAAGTTCCTCGATATTCTTCACACCTAAACAACCGAACCGATTTGTATAAAATCTATATCCATAAATTTATAGCCGGGTGATTACAGGTACGTCTTAAAGTAGTACTACTTGACAGGTACAGGACAGGTACTCATTGACTACGAGTGCCAAAAGTACATTTATAATTTTTTACGAGTTTTTTTTAGAATTTTATATTTGGGCAGTTACGTTGGTTAATTCTTAAAAACATTCAAATTCCTCTTCATTAAGGAAATAATAGGAACCAAAGAGCAACAAACGTCATTTCAGCTAATATAGTCTAAGATCCCACTGCAGGATTACTTCGTTCATAGTTTTTTTGATGAAACCAAAATTTTTTATAATTAGTGGAATATAAATTATAATTTATAATATATCGACTAGATTTCCAGTCAAAATTTGGCCGCAAGCATTTTTAATTAATATTCATCATCTTTAACAGCCAGCAACCCTCATTTGCGGCTGAATTTAATTAGGCAACCATATTATATGATAAATAAATGCAAAAAAATAGCTTTAACTTGATTTATTATATCAAGTTAAAGCATATAAATCAGATATATGATTCATAAATATGCGTTATGAACGTGTAACGTATAAATGGATTGAAATCATACCTGTTTGCAGCCTGGCGCGAAGGGGTTGCGGCCAGATGAAAAACGGCAACCGTGGTTTTTTAGAATCTTTATGTAATTGATGATTATGAATTTGGCCGTGATGTAGACTATTAATAACAAGTGAACGGAATTTATTCCAAAAAATCAATGTGAAAATTTTTTATTGAACATGCTTGGGGCCAAATTTTGACTGGCAACCTAGTCGATATATTTATATTCTCCTAATTATAAATATAAGTACATAAAATTTTGGTTTAATCAAAAAAACTATGAACGAAGTAATTCTGCGGTGGGATCTAGCGCTATAAGTAGTTATAATGGAAACCAATTTCACAAATAATTAAAGTAGGCCACTGAAGTGATTTCCAGCTCGGCGTATAACTCATATCGATACATTTGGCGGCGCAGGTTGCGCGTACGCGGACGAGACGCTGACGGGCGAGCAGGCCGTGCTGGCGGCGTACTGGCGCGGGCGCAGCATCGTGGACGCCGAGCTGCCGCCGGGCGCCATGGCCGCCGTGGGGCTCTCGTGGGACGACGCGGCCGCGCGCTGCCCGCCCGACGTCGTGCCCGCCTGCCACAACGCGGCCGACAGCGTCACGGTCGGTAGCTGCCGCACCATCGTACGCGTCCTCCAAACGCGTCTTTCGCAATTGGCGCAATCTACAATAAAGGAAAACTGTTGGGGCAGGTGTCGGGCCCGGTGGCGTCCGTGGAGAAGTTCGTGGCGGAGCTGAGCGGCGCGGGCGCGTTCGCGCGGCGCGTGAACAGCTCGGGCGTGGCGTTCCACAGCAAGTACATCGCGGCGGCCGCGCCGCTGCTGCGCCGCTCGCTGGAGCGCGTCATCCCCGCGCCCAAGCCGCGCTCCGCCCGCTGGGTGTCCTCCTCGCTGCCGCGCGACCAGTGGGACTCCGACATCGGTGAGTGTGTCCCCCCCCCGCCCCCTCGCTCTGTGTGCTGCCAGATTCATTATCTATGTACAATAATTTCATAAAGGACATTTATTAATTATTATCTACTAGATTTCCGCCCGTGGCTACGCCCATGTTTTCAAAGGAAATCCCGCATAGTTCCCGTTCCCGTGGGATTTCCGGGATAAAACCTACCCTGTGTGTTAATCCAAGTTACCTTCTATATGTATGCTAAATTTCATTGTAATCGGTTCACTGGTATTTGCGTGAAAGAGTAACAAACACACACACACATGACACACACATCCTCACAAACTTTCGCATTTATAATATTAGTAGGATTAAAACTGCTTTTTACATTATCTCTCTGATTATTTTTTTTAATTTATCTATCAAATTAAATACTTAATTAAATAAATAATAATATTACCTTCACAATCGCCTAACAACGGTTTAGAGCTTGGTTTAGAGTAATTACTCCAGTCAGTCAAGATAATCAATTCACAATAATTCCAAAAGTTTTCAAACTACGGTCAAGTGAATGGTACATTGGGACGACAATAAATCTCATTTTGCAACCTTGTCCGCAGTCCGGAACAATGTTAAAATTGCAATTAAATTATTTTTTTTGCTGTATGATCGTGGAAAAAATTCCATATTATGTATTAAATTGGCAACCAATCTAAGTGTACGGAACTTATGGATTTTTGCTGACTTATAGAAATTTTTGCGGCAAAGAGAAATTTTCCTCACGTATAGAAATTTTCCTGGCTTATAGAATTTTTCCTGACGTAAAGAAATTTTCCTTGTTTATAGAAATTTTCCTTTCTTATAGAAATTTTCCAGCTTATAGAAATTTTCCAGCTTATAGAAATTTTCCCGACGTATGAAAATTTTCCTGACTTATAGAAATTTTTCTTGACTTATCGCAATTTTCCCGACTTATGGATTTTTCCTGTCGTATAGAAATTTCCCTGACGTATAGAAATTATCCAGACGTATAGAAATTTTCCTGGCTTATAAACATTTTCCTGACTTATGGAAATTTTCCTGGCGTATAGAAATTTTCCTGGCTTAATAAACATTTTCCTGACTTATGGGTTTTTCCTGGCGTATAGAAATTTTCCTTTCTTATGGAAATTTTCCAGCTTATCGAAATTTTCCCGACTTATGGAAATTTTCCTGACTTATTGTAATTTTTCCTGACTTATCGTAACTTTTAAAAAAGGTAGCTAGGTCCTTTCTCGGGTATCAAAATATCTCCATACCAAATTTCATGCAAATTGGTTCGTGATCGAGTAACAGACAGACAGACAAAGTTACTTTCGCATTTATAATATTAGTATCGATAAAGTTCGTATAACAAATATGTGAACGATCGCTCGCCCGTCGCAGCCAAGCTGAGCGACGCGGCGTACCACGTGAACAACCTGCTGTCGCCGGTGCGGTTCGCGGAGGCGCTGCGCGAGGTGCCCGAGCGCGCCGTGCTGGTGGAGGTGGCGCCGCACGCGCTGCTGCAGGCCGTGCTGAGGCGCGCGCGGCCCGGCGCGGCGCACGTGCCGCTGGTGCGGCGCGACGCCGCGTCGCCGGCCGCGCACCTGCTGGCGGCGCTGGGCCGGCTGTACGCGGCGGGCGCGCAGCCCCGCGCCCACGCGCTGTACCCGCCCGTGCCCTTCCCCGTGCCGCGCGGCACGCCGGGCCTGGCCTCGCGCGTGCGCTGGGACCACTCCGTCGAGTGGAGCGTGGCCGACTTCGGCAACGCGCGCTCCGGCGAGAACGTCATCGAGTACGACATCTCCAAGAACGACGACTCCTTCATCTCCGGACACAACATCGATGGCCGCGTCCTCTTCCCGGCCACCGGATACTTGGTGAGTGCCTCCCTATAGCATGGCAAACTTAAGGATTTAATATTAATTACTTTAAATCTCTAGAGCATTTAAAAAAACATGTAAATAGAAAAAAAAAACATGATTTTATTTCATTTGAATAGTGGTTTCAACTGACGATGAAAGACGTCATTGTCGTGGGTATAAATATGTTTCCCACAGTAAATCATTCTCATTCAAATTAAAACTAAAAATTATATAAATAATGGTAACTTTGTGCGACCCATGAAGTTCATTTATAATGAGGAACTAAATAATTATAGGATCCGGTTGTATATTTTTTAAATGTTTTATAGATTTTTATCCAAGTTAACCGAAGTCACGATGAATAATGACGAAAACCTGTTCAAAATTGCTCAACTAATACTACACTCGTAAATAAAAGTTCAAATATGAAAACAAGAAAATAGTCCCCGTTGCAATTATAATATTATAATGTACAAACTGTAAAAAATTGGGGAATAATAAAACGAGTTACTAAATAAATTATGTGATGATGATGAGATACTGTTTTAATAGCTTGAGCGGTATGATAGTTTAAGATATTTAAATTCTAAGTGAGCGACTAAATTACTAGGTGATAGTCATTTTTGACTTATAGTGTTTCCTCAAATAGTTATTTTATATAATAAAAAAAATGAACTCATAGTTCTTACCCTGCCCATTACAGTATTTATCAAAGTGATTTTCTGTTCGAGACATCTCATTTAAGATAAAATGTTAGCATAAACAGTGGTATAAATGAATCATAAATCAAGTAATGAAGAAATGCAGGATGTAACTAATATTAAGTCGCTCAAATATTATGAAGCTGCTCATTTTGTATTTTAAGTATCGTTTGTTAGTCGCTGTTCTATTGATTTTTCGTCACTCGCTCATTAGTAATTCTGTATCCCCATTAATTATTTTTGTCACAAAATTTTTTTATTCAAAGTCACTCCTTTAAACTACCCTTAATAGTTTACCGTCTAATTAGTAATTATCTAATAAATTACACATTATATTTAAACGTATTTTTATACGTCATAATGATAGAGAATTGTGGGAAAGACGTGATCGTATGCCAATTTGATTGTATTTTACTACTACCTATAATGAAACTGGTTTCGCTTACAGTAACTGGCACACGATCACGGCTGACTTTTTACTATGATCTACCTAGCATATTTACAGTCGTAATTTTAATTAATAGTTTAAATAATATTATTATATTTCGTCGTAAATTCTAACTTCGCCTGAAATGTGTTACATAACATTATTTATTTAAATCAGATCAAAATAAATAAACAAAAATGTTTATCACTCCGTAGACTTTAGTGTGGAGAACGATGGCGAAGATAAACAAAAAGAAACCTGAAGAGACGCCCATCATACTAGAGAACGTGCAGTTCAGGCGCGCGACCATCGTGTCCCGGGACGCGCCCGTGCGGTTCCTCATCAACGTGCTCGAGGGCACGGGCGAGTTCGACGTGTGCGAGGGCGGCGCGGTCGTGGTCACGGGCTCCGTGCGCCTGGCCCGCGAGCCCGCGCACGAGCGCCTGCCCGCCGACGGCGCCGCGCCGCCCGCCGAGCCCGACCTGCTCGCGCTCGTCTCCGACGACATCTACAAGGAGCTGCGCCTGCGCGGCTACAACTACGGCGGCGTGTTCCGCGGCATCCGCTCGTCCGACCCGCGCGGCACGGCCGGCGAGATCGCGTGGCACGACAACTGGATCGCGTTCATGGACGCGATGCTGCAGTTCGGCATCATCGGCGCGGACACGCGCGAGCTGTACCTGCCCACGCGGCTGCAGCGCGCGCTGATCGACCCGGCGGCGCAGGCGGCGGCGCTGGCGGGCGCGCGCGGCGGCGCGCTGCCGGTGCGCATGCGCCGCGACATCGACGTCATCGCGTGCGGCGGGGTCGAGTTCCGCGGCGTCAAGACGAGCCTGGCGCCGCGCCGCGCCAACCCGCAGGCGCCGCCCAAGCTCGAGAAGTACGTCTTCCTGCCCTACGACAACGCCAACGTCGGCACCGAGGTGAATACCGTGTTATGTTTATAAAGTTAAGTTATATGTATATCTCTTTTTATAGACTTGTATATATGTACATATTTTTTATTAATTTTGTTCTTGTGACCGATTCATTTAGAGTATACAGGGTGTAATCGTTAAATGTGCACAGGCGATTTTTCCGTAATTTTTGCAGGTATCAAAAACCTTTAGACTGATATCGAAAAGCCCTTTGTATTCCAAAACGAAGATGTCACTTCGAACACTTGCTTTGAATACAAGATGTGTGGGAAATTAAATGTATGGGAGTGTTTGATGTAAAATTTTTAGATATTTCCCATTTTATTCTTAAAAAAGTATTATTGTCATTTTACGCATTAGGTAAAGAGCATTCGATATCAGTTTAAAATTTTTTGATATCTGCAATAGCTACAGAATAATCGCCTGCGCACACTTAACGATTACACCCTGTATATATAAAGCGAGTTAGTGACAGTTACTGTCGTTTTAGTGTCCAAATATCGAATACATAGACGCACACAGTATCGCTAGAAAACTATCGATTTGAAGTGCGGATATAACACTCGTGCGGTGTGTGTGGGCAGGACACGTCGCGGTCGAAGCGCGACGCGATGACGGTGAGCGTGCAGCTGGCGCTGGAGGCGGCGGGCTCGCTGCGGCTGCGGCTGGCGGAGGCGGCGCTGGGCCGCGCGCCCGACGCGCTGCTGGCGCCCGCCGCCCTGGCCGCGCTGGGGGCCGAGCCGCTCGTGCGCGTGGAGGCGGCGCTGGCGGCCGGCGCCAGCCACGCCGCCTACGCCGCGCTCGCCGGCGACATCGGCGCCAAGGTGAGTGCCCCCTTGCGGCCTGCAGCGACATGCATGCGATTCGATATCATTTTTATTAATTTTCTCAATACTATTGATCTATTTCGTGTGAAAAAATCAGATATAAAAATAACTACGTTAAAAAAAATGTTGTGTGGTTTTATGAAACCACGGTAAAAGTGAAACTGTTCGAACGGTTCCGAACACTGCTTTGTGTAGCGCATGTCGCGTGACGGTCGGCTGCCGAGTAGGTATACCTACTCGCGATACACGCGACATGCGCTACACAGACCAAAAAGTTTGAGACGATGTAATAAAAGTTTCACTTTAAAAAACCGACTTCAAAAACGGAAAATTATAAAAATAAAAAAGATTTGATATTATTATTATCAATTACTATGCCTATTTAGATGTGCTATTTATTAAATAGGTTTGATGTCGGCGCCAAGCCAATGATAATAAAACTTACCGGCGGGAAGTGAATCAAAGTTACTTTAGAAATTAGATTTTCAATTAAGTCATCGAGATCAGACAAAAATGCTCGTAAAATAAAAACTACTCGGCCTACCCGAATGAAATTTTTATGGGACCAACCCGAAACCATCCTGCATCAAACAAATAAAGAATCACGTAAATCGGTTCAGAAACCTCGGCGTAATCGGTGTACATACATAAAAAAAATATATACTGGCCGAATTTATAACCTCCTCCTTTTTTTGAAGTCGGTTAAAAACGACAGTTATTATTTGTAAACAGGTGACCCAAAAGGACGCCCTCAGCGGCCCGCCGGACGCGGACTGCCACCTGGTGCTCGCGACCGACGTGCTGTCCCGCCACGGCGCCCGCGTGCTGGCCAACCTCGCGGCCGCGCTCGCCGACACCGGCTTCGTCCTGCTGGAGGAGCCGCACGCGGCGCTCGACGACCCCGGCTCCAAGGACGCGATCGAGAAGTGCGGCCTCATCGTCGTCTCGCGCCAAGTGGCCGCCAACAGCGACTACATTCTGTTGCGCAAGAAGCCCGCGCTCCCCGAAGTCAGCATAGTCGTCGAGGTCGAGGAAAACTCGTACGCGTGGGTGGAGAAGCTGCGCGACGCGATGAAGCGCGCGGAGAGCGAGGACGTGCGCGTGTACGCGGTGTCGCGCGCGCCGGCGTCGGGCGTGCTGGGGCTGGGCGCGTGCCTGCGCGGCGAGGCGGGCGGCCGCTGCCTGCGCACGTTCCTGCTGGGCGGCGCGCGCGAGCCCTTCGCGCCCGACGCGCCCGCCTACCGCGACCAGGTGCGGCGCGACCTGCCCGTCAACGTGCTGCGCGCCGGCGTGTGGGGCTCCTACCGCCATCTGCTGCTCGCCGACGCTTCCGAGGCGCAGTTGCAGGTGACGTCGTCGCTCCGCTTATTTTTTTTATAAAAAATTCCGATTCCACGATATTTACCTTAACTTTTTTCAACGAGGGCATTAACGGTAACGTCGACGTCGCAGGTCGAGCACGCGTACGTGAACACGCTGGTGCGCGGCGACCTGTCGTCGCTGCGCTGGATCGAGAGCGAGCTGCGCACGGCCCCGAGCGGCGAGCCGCGCGCCGAGCTGTGCCGCGTGTACTGCGCGCCGCTCAACTTCCGCGACATCATGCTGGCCACCGGCAAGCTGCCGCCCGACGCGCTGCCCGGCAACCTCGCCGGGGAGGTACGAGCCTGATTACGTATTGTCAATGAGACATTTTTAAGAGGTCCATGATATTGCTAGTTAATAATATTTTTAGTTTTGTTTTCATTTTAAAGAATTCCGTGTAAAATAGGTCATAAATTTATTAAAAAACTAGATTTCCGCCCGCGGCTTCGTCCGCATTTTAAATAAATAAATCATTTATTGCATAAAAACATGGTACATACAAAGATATTATCAAAGGAAAACCTGCATAGTTCCCGTTCCCGTGGGATTTCCGGGATAAAACCTACCCTATGTGTTAATCCAAGTTACCTTCTATATGTGTGCTAAATTTCATTGTAATTGGTTCAGTAGTATTTTTCCTGGCGTGTAGAAATATTCCTTTCGTATGGAAATTTTCCGGACTTAGAAACAGAAATTTTACTGACATAGAAATTTTCCCGACGTATAGAAATTTTCCTGACTTATAGAAATTTTCCTGGCTTATAAAAATTTTCCCGGCGTATAGAAATTTTCCCGGCGTATAGAAATTTTCCTGACGTATAGAAATTTTCCTGGCTTATAAAAATTTTCCTGAGGTATAGAAATTTTCCTTTCTTATGGAAATTTTCCACCTTAGAAATTTTCTCGACTTATGGAAATTTTCCTGACTTATCGTAATTTTCCTGTATTATCGAAATTTTCCTGGCGTATAGAAATTTTCCTGGCGTATAGAAATTTTCCTGACGTATAGAAATTTCGCTGTCTTATAGAAATTTTGCTGGCTTATAGAAATTTTCCCGACGCAAAAAAATTTTCCTGTCTTATAGAAATTTTCCTTTCTTATGGAAATTTTCCACCTTATAGAAATTTTCCCGACTAATGGAAATTTTCCTGACGTATAGAAATTTCGCTGCCTTATAGAAATTTTCCCGACGCAAAAAAATTTTCCTGTCTTATAGAATTTTTCCTGACGTATAGAAATTTTCCTGGCTTATAAAAATTTTCCTGAGGTATAGAAATTTTCCGGAAATTTTCCTGGCGTATAGAAATTTACCTTGTTTATAGAAATTTTCCTTTCTTATGGAAATTTTCCACCTTATAGAAATTTTCCCGACTTATGGAAATTTTCTATATGTCAGGAAAATTTCTATAAGCCAGCAAAATTTCTATACGTCAGGAAAATTTCTATACGTCAGGTAAATTTCTATAAGCCAGGAAAATTTCTATACGTGAGGAAAATTTGTATAAGTCAGGAAAAATTATATACGCCAGGAAAATTTATTTACGTCAGGAAAAATTCTATAAGCCAGGAAAATTTCTAACCGTGAGGAAAATTTCTCTTTGCCGCAAAAATTTCTATAAGTCAGGAAAAATCCATAAGTCGGGAAAATTTCGATAAGACAGGACAATTTCTATACGTCAGGAAAATTTCTCTTTGTGGGGAAAATTTCTATAAGTCAGGAAAATTTCGATAAGTCAATAAAAAATAATATTATAGATAAATTATGATAAAATACGTTTTTAAGGAAGATTTAGTCCATTGAATAAAAAGTTCTAGAGTGCGTGAGTTAGTAACGTAAGATGTTTCTTCGGAAACATGTCAAGAGTCCCTAGGTAATAAACATACTAAAACCCCGGGACACTAGGAGGAGCCCCGGAGTGGGGGGAGGGGGGGAATGGGTCCATTTTTTCATTTTTCGCTTAAATCTCAAAAACGGTACATGTTAGAGAAAAACTTTCAAGGAAAAGTTGAAAGGCCATAAAATTATCTACAAGTTGTACATAAATCATTTTTTCGTATATCCTACCGTTTCTGAGTTATACGCAGTAAAAAATGATTTTGGCTCAAACAATTTCCCCATACTACACATCAATTGATCAAAAAATATTTCTTTCTTCCAAAAAACTCAAATGTGCAACTTGTGACCAGTACTGATAGATTGCTCTTAATTAGGTCTATAATTGGTAAAATAAACACATTCCTCCATGGAAGCCTTTAGGAGGAATCGATTGTCAAAATATTATATTAGGGTAGTTTGAGTTACTGAACTTGATCTTTTTATTTTTTTCTTCCAAAAAACTCAAAGTGCAACTTGTGACCGGTACAGATAGATTGCTCATAATTAGGTCTATCATTGATAAAAATACCAGATTCCACCACGGAGGCGTTTACGGGGAATTGAATTTTATTAGGGTAGTTACGATACTTGAACTTTTTATTTTTTTTTCTTCCAAAAAACTCAAAAGTGCAACTTGTGACCGGTACTGATAGATTGCTCTTAATTAGGTCTAGTTAGTCTTTTTAACTAACTACCCTAATGAAATTCAATTCCCCGTAAACGCCTCCATGGTGGAATCTGGTATTTTTATCAATGATAGACCTAATTATGAGCAATCTATCTGTATCGGTCACAAGTTGCACTTTTGAGTTTTTTGGAAGAAATAAAATAAAAAGTTCAAGTATCGTAACTACCCTAATAAAATTCAATTCCCCGTAAACGCCTCCGTGGTGGAATCTAGTATTTTTATCAATGATAGACCTAATTATGAGCAATCTATCTGTACCGGTCACAAGTTGCACTTTTGAGTTTTTTGGAAGAAAGAAATATTTTTTGATCAATTGATGTGTAGTATGGGGAAATTGTTTGAGCCAAAATCATTTTTTACTGCGTATAACTCAGAAACGGTAGGATATACGAAAAAATGATTTATGTACAACTTGTAGATAATTTTATGGCCTTTCAACTTTTCCTTGAAAGTTTTTCTCTAACATGTACCGTTTTTGAGATTTAAGCGAAAAATGAAAAAATGGACCCATTCCCCCCCTCCCCCCACTCCGGGGCTCCTCCTAGTGTTCCGGGGTTTTAGTATGTTTATTACCTAGGTACTCTTGACATGTTTCCGAAGAAACATCTTACGTTACTAACTCATGCACTCTAGACCCCCCTTGGAACTCATTCAATGGACTAATTGCTCTAAACCGTTGTTAGGCGATTGTGAAGGTAATACTAATATTATTATTTATTTTAATTTGATAGATAAATTAAAAAATTTAGTCAGAGAGATAATGTAAAAAGCAGTTTTAATCCTACTAATATTATAAATGCGAAAGTTTGTGAGGATGTGTGTGTGTGTGTGTGTGTTTGTTACTCTTTCACGCAAATACTACTGAACCGATTACAATAAAATTTAGCACACATATAGAAGGTAACTTGGATTAACACATAGGGTAGGTTTTATCCCGGAAATCCCACAGGAACGGGAACTATGCGGGTTTTCCTATGAAAACGCGAGAAAAGCCGCGGGCGGAAATCTAGTATAAAATAAAAACGTTGAAGTTGTCCTTCTTTTATGCTATTCTAACATTTTAATCATAATTTTTTTATAAATATCATATTTGCACTTGCCCTTTTATGAGTTTACGCAAATATCCCACTCATATCTTCTAGCATCGATTGCTAACGCTTTAATTATTTTTTAATTGAATTGAAATGGAATCGATCTATTGAATGTTACTGTGGTGTCCCTTAGGAGTGCATCCTGGGCCTGGAGTTCAGCGGGCGCGGCGCGGACGGGCGGCGCGTGATGGGCATGGTGGCGGCGCGCGGGCTGGCCTCCAGCGTGCTGGCCGACCGCGGCTTCCTGTGGGACGTGCCCGCCGAGTGGTCAGTGCTCGTCTGTTATATGTGCAACTTGTTACATTCAAAGTAACCGTATATAATATTGTACTCTAAATTTATCGTTTAGCAGAAGGGCTAATACCTAGATCAGAGGTGATTTTCTTTGTGACAATCTATATTATATTATTGTACTTATGACACAATGTATGATGTAATAGTTTCGTAGATCGAAATGACAATGATATTCGGACGACAGGAGTCTGGAGGAGGCGTCGACGGTGCCGGTGGCGTACGCGACGGCGTACTACGCGCTGAGCGTGCGCGGGCGCATGGCGCGCGGCGAGAGCGTGCTGGTGCACGCGGGCACGGGCGGCGTGGGGCAGGCCGCCATCGCCGTGGCGCTGCACGCCGGCTGCCGCGTGTTCGCCACGGTGGGCACGCCCGACAAGCGCGCCTTCCTGCGCGAGCGCTTCCCGGCGCTGGCCGACGAGGACATCGGCAACTCGCGCGACACTTCGTTCGAGCAGCTCGTGCTGCGGCGCACGGGCGGCCGCGGCGTGGACCTCGTGCTCAACTCGCTGGCCGCCGACAAGCTGGCCGCCTCCGTGCGCTGCCTGGCCGACGGCGGCCGCTTCCTCGAGATCGGCAAGCTCGACCTCTCCAATAACACCCCCTTGGTGAGTTCCCGCGCATACGTGTTCCGCATTACGAATTATTTTACTCTGTTAAATTATTTTTAATAATTTTTAAGTTCAAAACTTATTTACTCTTAAATGAAACGATTCCATAACATACAGATAATAAGTACAATACTTTACAGTGAATTGTAAAATATTGTGTGTATATGACATCGGAAGACAAGATTCGCAAGCTTATAAAAGGAAATTGATAAATTTGCGATTCTTATTTTCCGGTGGCATACATAATATCCATCTTTTTTCGGAAATTATAATGATTAATATAAAAACAGAAGTCGTAAGATGTATATATAAAATAGCAGTGACAATGAGGGCACGTATGTGCGCAGGGCATGTCGGTATTCCTGAAGAACACGACGTTCCACGGCATCCTGCTGGACGCGCTGTTCGACGCGGCTCCGGACGGCGCGGAGCGGCGCGCCGTGGTGCGCTGCGTCAGCGACGGCATCGCCGCCGGCGCCGTGCGCCCGCTGCCCGCCACCGTCTTCGGCGACCAGCAGCTCGAGCAGGCCTTCCGCTACATGGCCACCGGCAAGCACATCGGGAAGGTCAGCGTTGCCGATCCTCATTACCGGATCGATATGTTAAAACAAAATCCATATCTAATTTTCTGAATAAAATACACGCAACGTGTTTTACGTACTTACGTAATTTGGCTCGAAATTATAATATTAAATAACCGAGACAAAAAATAACCAAGTACACTATACTAAGGATTTTTTTAACCGAAAGTAACCTCTTTGTGTGTCGCAGGTGGTGCTGCGCGTGCGCGAGGAGGAGGCGGGCGGCGCGCGGCCCGCGCTGCGCCTGCTGCACGCGCTGCCCCGCACCTACATGCACCCCGCCAAGAGCTACGTGCTCGTCGGTCAGTGCGCGCGCTTATCCGTTACCGATACGTTGTAGAACGTGATAAACGAAATACAGTTAGGAATCGTAAAGATGGAATTAATAAGTGAAACTTTCATCAGTTATAATTTATTGATTTTGAAGTGAAACTTCTTTATCGGGGCTTGCAAAAATTTAGTGTAACATTTTTGCGTTACGCCGTACGCGTGACATTTTTGCGTTGCGCCATACTCGTGACATTTTTAAGGTCATAAAGAAGTTTCACTTCTTACGTGTGTACTCTAGTACACGCATACATTTTTTTTTCATTTATGAATGTCGGTAATTTACACAACTTATGAAATATCAGACAATTTAGTAAAAAATAAATAAGATTTTAAGGAGCGTTTATTATAGATCATTAATCGAATTCATCGTGATGTGCAGGCGGTTTGGGCGGCTTCGGTCTGGAGCTGGCGCAGTGGCTCGTGAAGCGCGGAGCGCGCGCTCTAGTGTTCAACTCGCGCAGCGGCGTGCGCACCGGCTACCAGTCGTGGTGCATCCGCAGGTGCGTGTGTGTGTGTGGGGGTGGGGGGGGTGTGCGGTGTGCGAGCGAGGCACTGACGACGCCCTGTGCGCAGGTGGCGCGAGCGCGGCGTGCGCGTGGCGGTGTCGACGGCGGACGTGTCGCGGGCGGCGGGCGCGCGCGCGCTGCTGGCGGACGCGGGCGCGCTGGCGCCGGTGGGCGGCATCTTCAACCTCGCCGCCGTGCTGCGCGACGCCTTCCTCGAGAACCTCACGCCGGACGACTTCCGCGCCGTCGCCACGCCCAAGATTGACGGTGAGCGCTCGAATTCAGTTATTACCGCGTTAAAATTGTATTTAAAGCATATTGTATGTATTATATGTATGACCGAAAACCGATATACATATGTATATGTCGTGGCCGTATCGTAGATTTGCACACTTCGTGATATATTCGATAATTTCACGAATTGGTCGCATAATCGCATTTCTATTTCGATATGGACAACCAAAAACGCGGCTTCGTGTCGAAATTATTTGATCATATCGTAAAGTAGTTACATTAATCACCGTTTATGTGTAAGAGAAAGGTAGAGTGACTCCACAAAAGAAGTCCATGGGCTATTACTGACAGTTGAGAGCAAATCTACGATATGGCCACGACGTATAACACTTTATTTTAATCGAAAGACTGTAACGAGTGACTGTAAATCATAGTTGACAAGATAATGAATTGGGGTTACAAAATTACTAAGTGAGCCACTGCGTGCGATGAAAAATCACTAGAACAGCGACTAACAAACATTAACTTGAGTTACTCAAAATACAAAATGAGCAGCTTTATAATATTTGAGCGACCTAATATTTGTTTATGTGACAACGTTACGAAAAAATGCAGGAGCATTTTTTCATTATTTGGCCAAGTTATTTGGCATATGATTTATTTATATTGAGCGACATTTTTATTATATATGAGGTGTTTCGAATCACTGAAAAATTTTTTTTTGAGCAGAGTAGGCTTTTAATTTATGATATAATTATTTGAAGTTACTCTTAAGCCGTAAAAATGTATCCCTTAATTTACACTCTATGTATTTATAGTCGTTTAATTTAGTCGCTCACCTAGTAATTTAGTTGTTCACCTAAGAATTTAGTCGCACACTTTTATCCATTTTAATATTTCAAATGGATTAATCACATCCCACGTTCAACCTGTATTTTATTACCGACTAATATTCATCGCTCGTTTAGTTTCTTTGTCGCTTAGTCAAATTCATACCGCTCAAGTTTAAAACAGTATCTCATCATCTGCTCAGTTATTTTTTAGTCGCTCGTTTTATTATTCCTCTTTTCCATATTTTTGTTTGTGGTAAAAAAAGAAGAAAATAAAACTATTATTTTGTAATTATTGATCGTATAGAATACATTGGAATGTTTATCAAAGAGGCACCGCTAATCGTTTCCAGGAACAAAGATGCTGGACGCGGCGTCGCGCGAGCTGTGCCCCGAGCTGGACTACTTCGTGGCGTTCTCGTCCGTGTCGTGCGGGCGCGGCAACCCGGGCCAGAGCAACTACGGGCTCGCCAACTCGGCCATGGAGCGCGTGTGCGAGCTGCGCCAGGCCGACGGGCTGCCCGGCCTGGCCGTGCAGTGGGGCGCCATCGGCGAGGTGGGGCTGGTGGCGGACACGATGGGCGGCGACGAGGCGGTGGTGGGCGGCACGCTGCCGCAGCGCGTGGCGTCGTGCGTGGCGGCGCTGGGCGCGCTGCTGGCGCGGCCGCACGCCGTGTGCGCGTCCATGGTGCTGGCCGACAAGCGCCGCGCCGCCGCCGCGCCCGCGCAGGACCTCGTGCACGCCGTCGCCAACATCCTCGGTCAGGGCGAAAATATTTAATTTATAGCATGATAATTTTCATATTTACGAGGAGATCGACTCGTTGTTCCTATTTGTCTTTGCTAGATAGTTTTTAAGAGACGACGATTCGATGTCGCGTCACATTCGGTCGCTCGAGTTGATGCTTATATTATTAGGAGACGCTTTTGATATTAATTATTTAAATAAAGAAGAGTTTTAATAACAATTTACTTTTTAATTTTGTAGGCATCAAAGATCCGTCCAAAGTATCGGAAACGGCCAACCTGGCGGAGCTCGGGATGGACTCGCTCATGGGCGCCGAAATCAAACAGACGCTGGAACGCGGCTACGATCTCGTGCTGGGAGTGCAAGAAATCCGCGCCCTCACTTTCGCTAAGTTAAAATCTCTGTCGGGCGGCGAAGAGAGCGCAGAGGACAAGGCGAAGGAAGCGACGAAAAAGGAGGCCGCGGGCGCCGCCTCGGACCTGGCGCAGTTCGCGAACTTGAGTGAGATCATGCCCAAGCAGGTCGTCGTGAAGCTGCCCAGCGCCGCGCCGGACTCCAAAGCCAACGTGTTCATGGTGAGTCTCCTTGTGCTTGCACCGGATGTGCTACACTACACATGTGTGTGTCTCTAACGGTGTGACGGCCCGTGCGCAGGTGCACCCGATCGAGGGCGCGGCGGGCGCGCTGCGCGGCGTGGCGCGCGGCGTGCGCGGCGCGGCGCTGGGCCTGCAGTGCGTGGCGGCCGCGCCGCTGGCCGACATGCGCGCGCTGGCCGCCTTCTACGTGCGCCACGTCGAGGCGCTGCAGCCCCACGACCCCTACACGCTGCTCGGCTACTCGTTCGGCGCCGGCGTCGCCTTCGAGATGGCGCTGCAGCTCGAGAAGGTACTCTTCGCTCTCTCTCTTACGCGATTTCACGTGCTAAATATTTTTCAAAGTCGCCCTAGTTAAATATGACTCGAATTAAAAAAGTCGACAGTTTGTTTTCTTATGATTTTTTTATGCATATTATATTATAAGTTATGACCGACGAACTAATGGCCGGCGTGCGTGCAGGAGGGCAAGCGCGTGCGCGTGGTGCTGGTGGACGGCTCGCCCGCGTTCGTGGCGGCGCACACGCGGCGCAGCACACAGAAGCGCGCCGCGCGCTCGCCCGCCACCGACGAGGCCGACGCGCTCGCGTACTTCCTGCAGCTCTTCAACGAGAAGCTCGACATCGTCAAGGTTCGTCTATATATTCTTGCCCCTCTTTAACTTTGTATAGAATTTAGATAATACTCTAGTGACTTAATTGCGCTTTTTAACTATTCGAAATAATTTCACATCTCTCGCCCTATTCGATGGACGAAGGTGAATAACGAAGCGATGTATATACGTGCACCTAACGCCTCGTGTTTAAGTCGAAAACGAAATGATCACTTTTAAAAAGATGAACTAATAAAGCGAGTCACACTATTCCGTGAAATCATCATTTATTTAAAACGACAATATTTGAGATATTATGTACGTATACATATAAACATTATTTTTATAAGCTAAGTATCTAAACGACCCGACAAACAATGGCAGGTATCGAACGAGCTCGCGAAGCTGCCTAGCTGGGAGCAGCGCGTGCAGCGCACGGTGGAGCTGGCCACTGCGGGGCCCGCCGCGGGGGCCGCAGGGCGCGACGCCGCCGCGCTGGCCGCCGCCGCGCAGTCCTTCTACCGCAAGCTCGTCATCGCTGACTCGTACACGCCCAGCGGCAAGCTGAGCGCGCCCGTCACGCTGTTCACGGCGCGCGACAACTACGTGGAGCTGGCGGCCGACTACGGGCTGAGCGGCGTGTGCGCGGGCCCGCTGGCCGTGCGCCAGCTGCCGGCCGACCACCGCTCCATCCTGGCGGGCGACTCGGCGCGCGCCATCGCCGACCACGTGTCCGAGCTGCTCGCGCAGTAGCGGCGCGCAGCACGCCGCGCAGCACGCCGCGCAGCACGCCGCGCAGCACGCCGCGCAGCACGCCGCGCAGCACGACGCGCCGCTCGCCGCGCGCGCTAGCTAGTGCTCGGTGGACGATATTAGATTTGTGGATATGGCATCAGATCTATACAGGGTGTCCCACTATTGGTATACTAAGCGCGAAGGGACTTGTAGTTTTGCCTATACTGAACACGTAAAAAATACTTAAACAACAAAATTACGTCAAAAATTTTTTGCTAAATTTTTCCTGAAAATCCATGTTTTCTTCTCTAGCTTCGCGCAGCCAGCATACACTGCTTCGCTAATGTGAGCATTTTGTCTATGAAAACATAATCTTAAACGATAGCACACGTGCTGGTGGCAAAGTTGTGCGAGTTGCTTGTTATGGGTGTACACATAGAGTTTTAAGAATTCATCTATTTGAAAAAAAAATGTGTCTGGAATTTTATAAGTATTTTTTACAAACTCGCCGTATGCAAAACTATGACCTCCTTTGAGCTTAGTATATCAACAGTGGGACACCCTGTATAGGTTTATCGCGTCGACGTGAACGCGAGAGCGACGCCGCTGGCGTTCCGCGCGAAGTCGGTTGCGGTCGCGCACGCGTAGAGCACGCGATTTTCTATTGAATTACGCACATCCGAGCGTGTCGCCCCGCAACTGCGGTCCCAGTTTGTTGCCTCCGTTCGATATCGATTCATACGTACTCGAACGATCACGATCTTTGTATTTTAGTTTGTGTCTTGTGACGTTTATTTATATTATTTAGTCGTTGACATCACAATATTTATATCAGAGACGCACGTCGCGCTGTACATAGCATTATGTACGACACGCGCGAGTCCGTTTACGTTTCGTAGACGGCCTAGCATAAGGGCCGGCGCACGCTTACCGCGTCGACGCAGGGTTTTGGGGCATGTAATAATATTATAAAACAGCTTTTCAACAATAGTACAAACCGGTAATCTAATAGTTAGGGGAAGGTTTCGCACAGTGTCGTCGCGGTAGGTGCGCTCCGCCCGCACGAGATGCCTCTCTATGTAATTTAAAGTTGCGGGGTTCTTAGTTAAATTGTATTTATATTTAAATTAATTAATTTATGTTTAGGGTCGAGCGAGGCTCGTGCTTGTGATACATAGCATTCCTCTAGTTGTAAGTGACAGTAGTTAAAACGAGAGTGTGGTTGTTGTGGTGTTTATTTAGTAACAGATTTGGCTTCAGCCCTGTGATAAATAAAAGTGCATTATTTTTATTAATCTTGTTTTCATTTCATATTCCTTTCCCTTTCCTATGCTTAAAACCTTTCTTATGGAAAATGTAATGAGTGGAGTGAGACATAATAGGAAGTTATTATATTCATCAAAATAACTTCCTATTATGTCAGATTATTAAATTGTCATTTAAAAACCTAAAATGGCTTTTGTTAAGCCATTTAAGAACGTTAAAAAATCAAAAGATTTATCTCATCTCTGGCTTATAGCCGACTAGATTTCCGCCCGCGGCGTCGCCCGCGTTTTCAAAGGAAAACCCGCATAGTTCCCGTTCCCGTGGGATTTCCGGGATAAAACCTACCCTATGTGTTAATCCAAGTTACCTTCTGTAATCGGTTCAGTAGTATTTGCGTGAAAGAGTAACAAACTCACACACACACACACACACATCCTCACAAACTTTCGCATTTACAATATTATTAGGATTAAAACTGCTTTTTACATTATCTCTCTGATTAAATTTTTTAATTTATCTATCAAATTAAATACTTACTTAATTAAATAAATAATAATATTACCTTCACAATCGCCTAACAACGGTTTAGAGCAATCTTCCGTATCCTCTCCCATCGCACGGAACCGTTGTATTAAGTTCTCTTCTGAATTATTTCTGAGAAACACGAAATATAAGGTTATTTATTATGCATACCATGTTTAAATATAAATTTATAGTTGAATCGTTTCTATCTCCTTAAATACGTATTTTATCATAATTTATCTAAGTATAATATTATTTTTTATTGACTTATCGAAATTTTCCCCACAAAGAGAAATTTTCCTGACGTATAGAAATTCTCCTGTCTTAGCGAAATTTTCTCGACTTATGGATTTTTGCGGCAAAGAGAAATTTTCCTCACGTATATAAATTTTCCTGGCTTATAGAATTTTTCTTGACGTAAAGAAATTTTCCTGGCGTATATAATTTTTACTGACGTATACAAATTTTCCTGACGTATAGAAATTTTCCTGGCTTATTGAAATTTTCCCGACGTATAGAAATTTTCCTGGCGTATAGAAATTTTCCAGACGTATAGAAATTTTTCTGACGTATAGAAATTTTCCGGACTTATGGGAATATTCCCGTCTTAAATTTTCCTTTCTTTTGGAAATTTTCCTGCCGTATAGAAATTTTCCTGGCTTATAGAATGCTGGCTTATAGAAATTTTCCCGACGTATAGAAATTTTCCTTGTTTTTTAAGAAATTTTCCTGGCTTATAGAAATTTTCCTGACGTATAGAAATTTTCATGGCTTATAGAAATTTTCCTGACGTGTAGAAATTTTCCTGGCTTATATAGACATTTTCCTGACTTATACAAATTTTCCTTATCTATATAAATTTTCCTGACGTATAGAAATTTTCCTTTCTTATGGAAATTTTCCAGCTTATAGAAATTTTCCCGATTTATGGAAATTTTCCTGACTTATAGAAATTTTTCCTGACTTATCGTAATTTTTCTGTCAATCGAAATTTCCCTAACTCATCAAAATTTAAAAAAGTTTAAATCATTTTTCTAATTTTCCTAAAATTGGAAATTTTGACGACTGATTAAAGTAAGCCACCCACCTATAATTCCCACCCACATCCCGTACGCTATGCTCTCTATCTACAGGCCACGCGTGCGCAGATGGCTCAGTATCTGCATAGCTAGCGAACGTATGGTATCTATCTATCGCCTGGTCGTTGAGCGTTCATGAACAATATCATCATCATCATTTTTATTGAAAATAATCTTCTTATATATAAAATTCTCGTGTCACAATGTTAGTCTGCATACTCCTCCGAAACGGGTGGACCGATTCTCATGAAATTTTCTGTGCATATCGGGTAAGTCTGAGAATCGGCCAACATCTATTTTTCATATGTACCACGGGCGAAGCCGGGGCGGGCCGCTAGTATTCATATATTTTTCTTTGTCCGCGGATTCCCCTGATGTTAAATTCGCATTAGTATGAGTCGTTTCACCGCTGTCAAAAGTTACCCATGGCCATGTACTTTCGCATATATAATACTAGCGGTCCGCCCCGGCTTCGCCCGTGGTACATATTTCGCAATAAAAAAGTAGCCTATGTCCTTTCTCGGGTAGCAAAATATCTCCATACCAAATTTCATGCAAATTGGTTCAGTAGTTTAGGCGTGATTGAGTAACAGACAGACAGACAGAGATTGGGACGATGTCACCTGATAGAATGTTATTTAGAATTTAACATAGTTACCTAAGTACTTGTAGTCACTAGATACTCACTGCAGGTTACCATCATACACATAAATATCACCTAAGTATACTGATTCAGAAAAATGATATCCTGACTTAATTTTCATTCAGTTATATTGACTCATTGTACGTTGTTAATACGCCTGCTTACTGCTAATAGCTCTACATCGATATGATATGTGCAAGCACACAATTGAATAAGATTTATTTTATAATTTTCTTTATACAGGGTTACTTGTAAAACACCAGCAACCTCTCGGGACAAGATAGCTAACATCATTTATTTATTTATTTATTTATTTATAGATGCACCAACAGTAACTCAATTTGTAACATTATATAAGTAATCGTACATAAAGTCTTAATCTAAATTGGCTACTCATTACAGGTACATACAGCATTACTTGAGAATTGGATTGAATTAAGTATTTAATTTAACCCGCCATTGGTGACCTCATATGTCTGTGAGACCGGGCAGTTAAAGAAACCCAAATATTTTTGTCACCGTTTATCGAATTGCACTGTGGTTTCGAGTAGCTGCCTAATTTCGCGCCCCCAACCCTACCCCTACCCCACGACAGTGACGCGGGCGCACGTTACTGAGTTTTGGCCCCAACCCGGTGCGTGAGACCGGCGTCACCAACTAAGTAAGTAAAATGGTTATTGTGTATTTTTTTTATTTTACTTATTTTGATAAAGCTATTGTTGTAATTTATAGTTTAATCATATAATTCTATTATTAGTAAGCGTTTTGCTAGATTTGATCGATATTTTACAAGAAATTCCGTGTTTTTTGTTCAAATTGTGAACACTGTTTCAGCATGTCTTACGAAAGTAATCAGTGTCGTCTCGAGGCCCTTTTGCAAGAAGAAGTATCTGATGAGGACAGATTACCAATGTCATCGGAAAGTGAATCTGGAAGTGACTTCGAACCAGATATTTTCGAACCAGATCGCACGTAGTACCAATAACTTGCTCTAGTTGTTTGGCTGTTGAAGATGAGTGATTTTAGTATTGTATATTTTTTTTTTTGGTCGAAGTATTACCATTTATGTTACTTCATTTTATGTTTTCAGTGTCATAAGACTGACTTAGCCTAATTTTACTGTTAAATAATTAAGATTGATGCTTTATTTTTGAGTTTTAAAAAAACTTTGGTAAAATACTTGACAATTTTAGTTATTTCAAAGATGTTGTTTTATGCTAATAAAAGAGATTTGATTTATTATATACCTATGTTTTATTGACAATAAAAGATCAAATTTTATATCTATCCCAATGAAAAGTAGCATGAACCGTAAATTACAGATAAACTCGTAGTCAAAAACCCCGGTGCGTGAGACCGGGGTCACCAACGCTGTAAGTCAAATTCACGTCACCAATGGCGGGTTAAATAATTATACACAGAAAAAAAAAATGTCAGATATAGAGCAATGTGAAAACAATATTCATAACATATATCATAAGTAACAACATTTGTTCTACGACTTTTGGCATATCGCAATACATTATTTTTAAATGATTTTTTAAAAGTTTTAATTGTACTCTCTTAACATTTGTAAATTGTAAGTCTATGTTCTATTCATTATCGAAAGGACTACGCGACGCCTCCTTTCCCCTCTCGTTCGCTTCTTGTTTACGTAATTTTTGGGATGCGCGTAGAGTTTATAATATTCAAACGGAAAATTAAATGAATATTTTATATTTATGAAAATAAAATCTAACAAATTATCAAAAGACGTAGAACAAATGTTGTTACTTATGATGTTAGCTATCTTATCCTGCGAGGTTGCTGGTGTTTTACAAGTAACCCTGTATATAAAAAGTACGTGCAGTAGTTGTGGGCGCATAAAGCACAACCACGTTGAAATGTATATATTAAATTAAAACTTAAAAGTAAGAAAAAAGGCAATGTTGAGTGAAATAGAAAATAGAAATAGAAATAGAAAGCGTTTTATTTGCCACCATGTAACTCTTAGTATAATATACACAAAACAGAAAAAAAAAAGAAAGTAATGGAGGCAAAAAGGACTCCCCGTCAGCAAAGCAGCAACCATTATTTAAAATGTATTGCTGCACTGATTTTCAGAGGAGACCACGTGACTGTACAGATGCAATGATTCAGTATTAAATGATACATATAATTATGAAAGTGTGTTTATGTAGCATAGGTAGAGAAAAAATATAATGTGCACCTTAATTTTATTTTGCGAACAGTGGGAGAGTGTTAGATATTATATAAATACACAATAAAATACCTTAAAATGATCAATGGCTCAAATATGTGGCGACGGGCCGAACTCCTATCGGTAATTGCTTCTGATGCTGGAGCAACAAAAACCTCAGACGTTTTTTAAAACATGGCACTGAAGAAAGATTTCGTAAAGGGGGAGGTAAATTATTCCAGCACTTTGAAGCAGCATAACGGAAACTACCACGAAATGACGAAGAGAAATGTTGCGATAACTTAATGCTTCCGGAATTAGCGAACCTAGTATTATAATCATTTTTGGCCCAGCCAAGTTTATGATGCAAGTACGCAGGTTTATCGTTCTTAACAACACTGAACAAAAGTACGCTAAAATGTAGTTCTCTCCTGAAAGTCATAAATAGCGAGTTGGATTTGTTAAAAAATGGAGAGATATGCGCTCTTCGAGGGATACAATAGCAAAAGTGCTCATTGAGCAGTCTCTACGACCGTCTACCTACTAAAAGAGTCGCTGAAATGTGTTTTGGCCATAGTAAACGGAGTAGGAGTAACGAATTTAATTCGAGTCGTCTTTCCCATAAGTTAACCTTACATTTTAGGTATATAAAATTTTGTTAATTGTTTACCTACTTGTCAACATCTTAAAAATAAGTGAATTTAGGTACACGCCCACAACCTTTAACATGAGGAACATAAACACGTTGCTTGGCCATTATACAAAAAAATAAAATAGCTACGGATTGATTTTTAATGTAATTTTATAATCAAAATAGACGTTAAAATTGCCTGTGCTAAATAATGATTTAGATTAAGATTATCCCATATCTATAATCTAAATTTAAATCATTGTTATAATCGTAAGTAGTTGTGTTATGGGCGAATGAAACGGGCTCGTAAAGCGGCAGTGCGTACACTCAGTACAGCCGTACAGTGCAGCGCCAGCGTAGGAAACTCGAGCCTGAGAAATATTCATATTGTTTGAAAGTAATTCACAACGGGTGCGTGCGCGGCGCCGCCCCTCTAATGAGGGCCAGCGCGCCCGCGCCTCTGCTCTGCGAAACGCGATATACGCTCATTACTCACTAATTATTATCATTCTCGTTTGAGATTCACGTTCCAATATTCCCATACTTGGTTCGCACGTTGCCTTCATTAACCGAGATTACGATAACTTACCTTTTTTAGTGTTAGGTATTCATCGCTTTTTCTTCCCAACGGGTAGAGATGTATAATGAATTGCATTCAGCTCTAAGTGATACCAGTGTCCATATATTATGACATGCTATTTATCCCATGTCGAACTGTAGGTAGTTTAAAAAGTCCTATGGAGGTCCAAAATTATTCAGAAATCACAAAAAAATATTTATTTTTTTAAGAAAATTTTGGAAAGTCAGTTACTTAATACTTATTTTACATTAATCTTAATACATATATGTATATATATATAAATCTCGTGTCACAATGTTTGTTCTCAATGGACTCCTAAACCACTTAACCGATTATAATAAAATTCGCACACCATTTGCAGTTCGATTCAACTTGAGAGATAGGATAGTTTAAACATGTAGGTACCACGGGCGAAGCCGGGGCGGACCGCTAGTCATTAATAAACATTTTGCAGGTGTCTTTAGAAAGACAAAAGTTATCATATTATCAGCTGCTTCCTGACGCATGTATAAAATATTATTAGGTCATCATATTTATTGTATTGTAACTATAAAATGAATAAATAAAAAAATACCTAAGTAACTACTTAAATCTTTTTATCACAAAAACTGAAAACATCTTTGAGACTCTGGCTTATTGATAAACTCTCATGTGTTTGTTGGAAAGAATATCGTACCTACCATGCCAGATGGGGTTTAATATTATGGCGTGTTGTTAATTTATTTGCTATACCTAGAGCGTCTTAAATCTCTTAATCAACGTCTCATAACAATGCACTGCCCATGAAAGTTTCTCGAGTGAAATCATGCGATAAGGTTGCTACCCGTGAGAATCCTTTCTGCGACAATTAAATAATGTTAGCACTGACAAGTTTTCATTCATATTTTTATCAACACATCGTTAAATACCTACATACTTATTAATTTGTAATAAACTAAACGATCTAACACCCTGAGTTGTGTAAATGAAAACAATCAAATAGACAGCGTAAATAGTCTCATAAATGTGAGCAGCTACTTCCAGAACAAATGTAATAAGTTACCGCTCGATTGTATAATGCGTGTAAAAGTAAACATGTATGATTGCAATTGCTTCATTTCTTGCGTCGAGTCGTATTACGGTTCCTGCGAGCAGGTTGCGGGTTGCCGCAGCTCGCGGCCCGGCTGCACGCACATTAGTATGCCGCGCGGCGCGTCGCCGACAGAAACACGTGTAACACGCGGGCGTCTCCCGCCGGCGCGCGTGAGTCGGAGCGGGCGCGGCGCGAGCGACCGGAAGAACGTACCGCCATGTCTCTATCCATCAATGTGCTATCAGCCGCGACTAGATCGAGGCCCACACCGATGCTCCAACTAATTGGAAGCGATCGCTTGTTAAATTGGCTTCTTGGTTGTACGTGTGTTTGTAATTAAAAGATTCAAGAAATAATTGTGAATATACATATATAATTATAATAAACACATTTTAATGATGATCACTATTTGTTTTACTTTTGCTCCGTTGACAAATCACGTTTAATTACCTACATAAAAAAGCTATTTATAAGACTCTAGATTTCCGTGAGCTTTCTGTGTTCTGCTAGGGAGATTGAGATTATTTTTTCTTATATAGTTCCATTGCTGGTCGGTGGTCGAACCGTTTGGTAATGGGCTGTTCGCACTTCGCCCATCACCCAGCATGCATGGGTGGACCCATCCATCCCACCCATCAAGGACATGATTAAACGGCGAAATGAAAAACTGAAATTTAAGCAATTCTTGATATCTGTAGATATAAACCTAGAAGCATCTAGAGAGTTAGATTTATTACAATAACACTGTCACAATGACACAACCGACACAACCATAAAGCGCGTCACACACGGTGAAGATACTACAGTAGCACCTCTATAAGTCGAATATCAAGGGAGACGCCAAAAAATTCGAGTTATAGAGTTTTCAACTTATGGAGGATTTCGACTTAGGCGGATTTTGATTCGACATAAAGAGTTTGAGGTTTATTCTTATAAATTTTGAATTAGGGAGGTAAAATAAATTAAAATTCAACTTGCAGAGGTGACAAACATGTTTTTATTTATGACAAATCAACATTATTTCAAATCATTTTAAAATAAAAATATGGCATTAAAAAAGTATTTATTATATTATTTGCTTTAGATAATTTGGTTGCTATTTCAGTATTTTTTTTGCTTTAGATAATTTGGTTGTTCTCTAGCATTGTCTAATCTATAAAGAGCAGAAAATTCTTCTTCTTCAGAGATACTGGTTTGCTCTATAAAATTTCGTAAGGTATTCAATGCGGTTCTTGCCTCTTTGATGGAAACCTATGGAGCGCATGTACTATTCACGTCTTCTATGTCATGTTAATCATTAGTATCGGTTTTCTGAGCTACTGAATCGATAATTTCGTCATTAGATACGTAATGCAAACACGTGTTTACATGAGTCATAAATTTATTATCGTATACTGCTAAAATGTTTTCTAAGAAACAATAGTGTAGGTACTTGCACTGTCGGCAAGTTGTTAAAGTCGGTAACTTATTTTTGTTCGAAAATAGAGGTGATAAATTCCAAATGATCGAGTTATAAAGGTTGTAAAATAAAACGTTGCTATGTTCGAGATACAGAGGTCAAATTTAATTTTTCGAGTTATAGAGTGAAAATATGTACCAAAATGGCTTGGAGGGACTCGGTGATAATTTCGACTAACAGAGGGTCAAGATTTCAAGTAACGGAGGTTTTCGGGTTTGAAGGGAAGGGAACAAGACATTTTTTCGAGATTTGGAGGTTTTTGACTTATCGAGGTTCGACTTAACGAGGTGCTACTGTATAATATTTTATGTTAAGATTCTCTAATATAAAATATTACAGTATCTTAAGGTATCCGGTATCAGCGTTCTGACCATCATTTTTCTTTTTGTCATTGCGTACTAAGACCCCTGTAGAACCGCCATCCTGTTACAAATGACCCGAAACAACACATGACAAAATTTCGGATCATTTGTAACAGGATGGCGGTTCACCGTGTGTGACGCCTTTAACTAGGCCGCACAATGCCAACAAATTAAGTAAAGAATCAATGACATCAATTGACCTGCTGTTTAATTATTATTATTATCACTAGTTAAAATTATAATACCACACTATAATATATTAATAAACACTAAATAGTATTTTACACATTAAATAGATATAATTCGTTTCGAATCACACCTTTAAAAGAAAATACATTTATTTCAAAAACATACTATTGAAAGTGTATTTAATAATTAAAATGTGATAGGAAATCTAATAATATAAATATATTGTCGGGTTTGGACTGCACTCATATTGGTGGTTTGATTTGTATGACGCGAACGTGGTCATTGGTTATACGACACTTGCACACTCCTAAATTATCAATTGAAAAGTTTCGTTGGATGTTAGAAAATATTTATGTAAGTCACGCTTGAGTATATACAGGGTGTCCCACTGTGGTATACTAAGCTCAAAGGAGGTTATAGTTTTGCATACGCTGAGTACGTAAAAAATACTTATAAAATTCCAGACGAATTTTTTTTTCAAATAAATGAATTCTTAAAACTCTATGTGAACACCCATAACAAGCAACCCGCCCAACTTTGCCACCCGCACGTGAGCTATCGTTTAAGATTATGTTTTCATAGACAAAATGCTCACATTAGAGAAGCGGTATATGCCGTCTGCGCGAAGTTAGAGATGAAAACATGGATTTTCAGGAAAAATTTAGCAAAAAATTTTTGACGTAATTTTGTTGTTTAAGTATTTTTTACGTGATCAGTGTATGCAAAACTACAAGTCCCTTCGCGCTTAGTATACCAATAGTGGGATACCCTGTATATGTATATTATACTTATTTTGGTGGGATTCGTCTTAAGTGCCGTCATAAATTAACGCCTTCAAGTATCTATAAACACACTCAAATTTTAATTTAATGATCAATTAATAATCACTCTACCTAATTTTTTATGGGCTCGTCGCTGACCTGCATAAAAATACCTACCATAAAATAAATGTTAATATGTAGATGAGAGTGGATCCACTAATGTGGAATATTCTACGTTCGGATTGTGGTCAATGGTTTATTTATAAAGTATGTTGGGGTCAGCGTAGCGACGAGTCTCGGCCGCGTGTCGTTGGCGCGACATAAAGTGTAACCCAACTCCCGACTCTCAGCCCGCGGGCCGCGACCGCAGCCGCCGCGCTCGAGTTGCATAGCTGCACTGCACTCGTCTAAGGAGTTATAGCTTGTACTAAGCGACACGTATTTTCCTAGCTCTATAACAATAGAATGTTGGATTTTTTTGCTTTCGTGACCTTATGCGGCTAATTTTATGTAATTGGGATTGTTATTATACTAGAGAGCTTTAACAGGAATACAGTTTTGCAAATATATTCAGTCAAAACGAGGACGAGAGAGCGCAACTTCATAGTGAATAAAAGAACGTATTGAATTAACTTATATTTTTATCTTTAAGGCATTTTCTATAAAAAGCAACACTACCTATATAAAATCATTGCGAGTTTCCCGGTAAATATAATGACTCTATCGGATCCATATTTTAGACGATGATAAGAAAGTTCTCGGATAATATCACAAAAAGCGACGATCGCACGGAGATAAATCAATGCGATACAATTAGTGCCTAATTAACTCGACGAAGGCTGTCGGTGGCCGGAGCGGCGACGGCGGCCGACGCGGCGATGCTGATGCGATGTGACGTGAAGCGACCCCGCAAAAAATATAGAGCAACCTCTTCACAGTTACGTGGAGGAGTGCTGAGGGCTGAGCTGAGCATCGTAGCTAGTCGAGAGTGCGCGCCCGCGAGCGACGCGCGCGCCGACGCGACCCGCGACCTGCGCCCGCCCTGCCCCTGCCCGTGTACACGCGCGATCTATTCACACCTGTTAGCCATAACCTACAGTGAAAAGTGATTTGGTGTTCATTTTAAAGTGTTATTTATCAGTAGAGCCTAGAGGTAGTCTTATTGTGGATTACAGTAGTTAGTTCGAAGTTAATATTAAAGTGTTTTTATCGATTTTCTTTTTCATTTCATGAAAACTTAAAGCATAAAAAATCTTTAATAACGGTCATAAAAGCTCGCTATTTAAATATTAAGGTTAGACTCAAATATTTTGAAAAAAAACCTACCTGCTATACAAAAATAAATAAAGAGATCAGCTAGTATAGAAAAAAAAATATGATGAATTAAATTTTTAACAACATACATATTGTTTTTTTCTTATCGCGTATTGTATTTGAAGATTCAATGTTAGATTCAATGTTCAATGTTAGATTCAAATTCAGCTTATAAAATGTCGAAGTGATCATTCAGTTGTTTGCCGATGGCTGTAATTCTGCGAAGTCTTAATTGGACCTCAAATTATGCGCATAGTATTAATTGAAATTGACCATCGGCTTCCATATAAAGACTGAGTACCAGAGCGTTGGTGCAGCGCATCCCGCAGCCGCAGACCGCACGTCAGCCGCGGGACCAATTTGCTCAGCAGGAGGCAGGCCTTTGCAATGTTTTTAAAGTACTTTGCGGCTTTCACAGATTTCAATTTACAATGTGTCAAGTTGTGGCTGATCGTACGGTTTCAGCGACATTATATTTGGGAAATTAAAAAAAATAGGTAGGTATACATGTTTTGTAATACAGATCTTTACGACAATATATGCTTCGAGAATATTATTCTTTTTTTGCTAGTACCTATAATTTTGAAATATCTAGAAAAAGCTAACTAAGCGTGTTAGCTTCTAACATAACAAATATAGCAATTCAGAGCACTCAAGTGTTCACTTCAAAGGATAAAGCGTCCAGTTAATTCATTACCATTAAAGAGAGATAACATTTCAATTACAGTAATTGCAGAAAAAGGTCCTAACGAGGTTTTCATTGAATAAAGTGAATCGTATATGCTTATCGCGATCCGCGGTGAACTATGTCACACGCGGTGCGGCCTGTGTGGTGCAGCGGTGCAGCGGTGCGGCGCCGCGCGCGCTCGTCCGACCTCTTCCTTAACAGGAGCTGGTTCCGCGAACCTTCGCTCTCTCTGTCCTCCGCGCCCCTGACAACTGTTATAATACGTGCTCGGGAGATAGGGCCTCATTATATCCCTTGTTTGATTACACTTGTGACGTTCCTCTTGATTCCTGTTTATATGCATTTTATTCACATAAGATCGATTATATGCTGATATTTATTTAAATGGGATTTATAATTAATAACGGTTTGCAACCTCAATAAACGATGTCCTAGATCTAACAGTAGGTATGTAAACTGCTCATTAAGAATGAACTCTCAATTTTTAAAAAAGAATAGAGTGGTGAAACTTAATTTCATGAAAGCTGATTATGAAGTTATCAAAAGCAAACTTTATGAAATTGACTGGAATGCGGAATTAGCCACCATAAATAAGGTAGACGATATGGTAGAAAAGTTTTACTCCATTATTAATCATATTATTGAGGACAATGTTCCCAAAAAACATATGCACAAAAATTATTTGTATCCTGTTTGGTATGGTAAAAATTTAATAAAACTTTTAAAAGAAAAAGAAAAAATAAGAAAAAAATTTATGAAATATAAAAATCCTTTAGATAAACTGGAGTTTAACTTAGCGAGAACTCGATGTCATAACGAGATTAAGCTAAGCTACCAAAAATATCTTAAAAACGTCGAAGTATCTTTAAGTAATAATAATATAAAAGCTTTTTGGTCGTATATTTCCGCCAAAAGAAATTCTAAAGGTATAATACCGGAGGAAATGCTTCTTAACAATGTTGTTTATTCCTCTCCTGCAGATATATGTAGTGCCTTTGTTGAACACTTTTCTTCCGTGTACTTATACCAAAAGTAATTGGATTAATTTAGTACAGCTTATAGATGAAACTTCTCCTCGAAATAATATTTTGGATAGAATTGTATTGGATAATGCCTCAGTGATAAAATCCTTTAGAAAATTGAATATCAATAAGAGCGCTGGACCCGATGGTATCCCTCCTGTTTTCGTTTCTCGTTGTGCTGATTGCCTTTCAGTGCCATTAAACATAATATATAATAAATCTTTAAATAGCGGTTATTTTCCCTCACAGTGGAGGACATCTAATATAGTTCCTATTCCTAAAAGCGGCGAAGCTAGAGATATTCAAAACTACAGACCCATTTCACTGTTATCTGTGTTTGCAAAATGCTTTGAATCGCTGATATACCCATATTTAACATACCACTTAAAGGCCGAATTAATACCTGAACAACATGGTTTTCGTAGTGGGATGTCTACCTTAACTAATCTGGTCACTTACACTGATGATTTGTGTGATGTTATTGATAGAGGTCAAGAAATAGATGCAATATATATGGATTTTAGTAAGGCATTCGATAAGGTGGATCATTCGCTGCTGCTTAAAAAGTTGTCAAGGGTTGGTATTCATGGTCTAATGTTAAAGTGGTTTGCAACTTACTTAGGCAATAGAACGTCAAAAGTTACGGTTAATGGTTATGAATCGCAGCCATTTGTAGCTACTTCGGGTGTTCCCCAGGGCTCGCACTTGGGGCCTATTCTGTTTTTAATTTTTATTAATGATTTGTCCTATGAAATTAATCACTCAAAATTTATACTATTCGCGGATGACCTTAAAATATTCAAAAATATACATAATACAGAGGATGCTAAATTTCTTCAAGACGATCTAAATCGAATCTCAGAATGGACAGTATCTAATAAGCTACCGTTAAATATAAATAAATGCAAATTTATAAAATTTCCCAAAAAGTTACGACCTCAATCATCTTCGTATTCCATAAATAATATCATCCTTGAGGAGATAACCCAAGTGCGAGACTTAGGAGTAACATTTGATAAAAAATTAGGTTTTATTCATCACATTAATAATATAGTAACGAAATCTCTAAAACTTCTTGGGTTTGTATGGAGAAATTGCAAAATGTTCAAAAGTGTGCTACCTATAAAAATTGTATATTGTTCATTAGTAAGATCTCTCTTGGAATATTGCTCACCAGTCTGGAATCCATCTTATCGATGTCACATAAAAAGACTTGAGTCTGTACAGAAAAAGTTTCTTTATCTACTTACTTTTCATCAGCAAAAACTTAAATCTTTAAAATCATACGACCTCAGATTAAACTTTTTTAAAATGGAAAGTCTTAAACATCGGAGATGGATGGCAGATCAAATGTTGTTATATAAAATTGTTACAAATTCGTATATTTGTCCTAATCTTCTATCAAAAATTAATATAGCTGTTCCAAGGAGATACTCTAGGAAAACCAATGTATTTTTTGTCAAAAGATATAGAACCAATTTAGGCTTCAACAGCGTCATTGCTAGAGTTTGTCGGGAACATAATAGATTATTTAATAGCACAAAAGTTGACATCAACTTTCTTAGTTTGTTTGCATATAAAAGCGTTTTACATAAAAATTATACTGATGAGAATAATGTTTTCTGATTAGAATTTATACTACGATTAGAAGCTATAATTTGATACAACTCAAAAATGCATGTTGTATTTGCCTGTAATTGGATCTACATCTTGCTATGCATGCTAATTTATGTCACATACTCAAAATATATTATAAATAATTTGGAAAATCCAAAAGTGCACGCCTCATAATTTTTTTTTAATAAATATTTATTAATTATTATTTTTGTTTATTTAATAACAATTAAACCGCATCGAATCAGACCCTGAAAAATGAAAGGGTTCTATTCCTGAGCATACTCAAGCGTAAGAGAAAAAAAAAGACTCGATTAGTAAAGTATTTCGGTCGCTATCGTGTTAACAAGAAAAAGGATCCGCACATACAGACACACGGACGTCCAAGACAGAACTTTTTTAAACTGTTTTTTAACTAGTTTAAATAACAAAAATGACATCAAAAATATCATGAACGTTAAAAATAGTGTTTTTTCTTAATATGTGTGTGTATGTATTATCTTACAAGTGCAATGTATGATACATAAAGACATTTTAAGTTTGAAAAATCAGATGTTTTGCGCGAAGTGACAGTAGTACCCACCTCAACGCTTCGCTTATGAGGCGTGCAATATAAGATGTACATCTGTTGGCAAATCAAATAAATAAATAAATAAATAAATAAACTCTAACGACTAACCTCGCTAGGTTTTTGATGATTATGATGACCTCTAGGCTCTAGCTAATTAATTGTTGTTCTTAATTGCCTATAGACTACAGGCCCGTGTTGAAAAAATTATGGGTTATTTGACCCACCAGGTGACCTATCTAGAACGATATAAGAGCATAAAATAATAAGATTCAGCACTATGACGTCACTTGTAAGCTGTCCACCTGAGTGCAGATGAGAATTCGAAGGTTCAGGTAGAGATTTTCTCCCCTTGTCTCCATGATTTTTGTACGGCGTTGCGGAATAATTGATTAAAAGTAGTATAGAAATAGTATGACACAGATGCCGTACAAAATCAAATGACCAAATTTACCCCGGCAACTGTCGAAAAATAAAAATAAATTCCGACTTTGTGGACCACCATTTTTGTACGGCATCTGTGTCATACTATTTCTATACTGCTTTTAAGCCATTATTCCGCAACGCCGTACAAAAATCATGGAGACAAGTGGAGAAAATCTCTACCTGAACTTTCGAATTCTCATCTGCACTCAGGTGGACAGCTTACGAGTGACGTCATAGTGCTGAATCTTATTATTTTATGCTCTTATATCATTCTAGATAGGTCAGGTGGTGGGTCAAATGACCCATAATTTTTTCAACATGGGCCTGTAGTCTACTATAAATAGCATTAAATTCTTAAAGACTCGTGAGGACTGTTATCGTAAATGTAGAGACGCGGCCGTTGTAAGTAATGGCTATTCCGAAATGGATGATATAAACAAGTGCAATACAGAAACATGAAAGGATGACATTTCGTCGGGCTGAGACGGGTGCTCTCGAATTTTGAATTCAACAAAAAGCGTGCGCGGCATTCCGCAGGCCGCTCGCCACTGCGCCGCACCCGCCGCACCGGCCCCGCGCCGCCGCTTCACTCGCCGGTTAAGTCTTCGATAGATCGAATTGGTCACACGATTATTTAAGAATAACGACCGCCTTAAATTGAAGAAAAAAATGGGGATGCGTTAATGTCTTGAATAAATTTTGTTAACTCACCGCTCGTAATGAGGCGCGCGCACGCGGACTGTTTACTAAACAACGTTCAATATTTCGGATGCAGTGATCTCGAGCTGGCGATACAGTGTTAATAGACGATTAAAATGCTCTAAAATGATCTCGGTAATTCGGTGCGTTACCTTATTAAGGAAACATTCTTATTATCGGCGCAGGTATGTACCAGTGTTTTATATTCTATTATTGTGTGGCTCAAAATGTTATCAACTCGATCACTAGCAATCATTATGAAGAGAACAATTCCGACAGTTTTATGGATTATAATGTATTTTTAAGAATTTTTTCGATACAAAGTTTACAATTATCTTGTAAACTTAAGGAAAAGCTCCCACGCCAATGATGTAGCTCATTATCAAGTGGGGCTTTCAATCAGTACGCGGGGTAACGTATTGAACTCTGATTTTACCGCTGAAAAATTTCCACAATACTTGGAATGAACGTACTACATACGTATTTAGTGTGATCGTTAAGTGTGCACAGGCGATTATTCCGTAACTATGGCAGATATCAAAAAACTTTATACTGATATCGAAAGCCCTTTACCTAATGAGTAAAATGACAACAATAACTTTTGAAAAATAAAACGGGAAATATCCAAAAATTTTACACCAAACACTCCCCATACCTACATTTAGTATGAGATATGACTATCCTAAACATGTACTTAATATGAAAAATTTTGGTTCTTTTTTTTGAATTTGTGCTTAAGCACAAATTTTAATAAAAATTCATTTAGAAACTGTAAACAGAGCTCGATGTGGAATACAAGGGTATTCCAAAACGAGGACGTCACTTCAAACATTTGCTTTGACCACAAAATGTATGGAAAATTCAATGTAGGAGTGTTTAACGTAACTTTTTTGGATATTTCCCGTTTTATTTTTTAAATGTTATTATTGTCATTTTACTTATTAGGTAAAGGGCTTTCAATATCAGTTTAAAGGGTTTTGATATCTGCAATAGTTACGATTACACCCTGTATACATATTATGAATAAACTATATGTTGAAGATAATGTTAAACCTTGTATACCATTCGTGAAAAGGTTGCCGCCTCGTTTTTCGGGATCAGATCGAGTGGATCTGCTATTAAAATTCTTAAAAAATGAGTATTTTGATTCAGTCAAAATTAGTACTTTGATTCAGTCTAAATATTTTTTTTTATAATAATTGGAATAATTGGAACATCGAGTTTGTGTTGTGTATTGGCAGCAGTTCTCCTGTCACGTGTGATAAGTGAGCCGCAGCAGGGTTGCGACGCGATGCGCGTGGCATGCTGCTGCCGGACCAAACGTATGAGGTGGCCGCACCCGCCGCACCCGCCGCGCCGCCCACCTCGGCGTCGCTGGCGGTGCTGCTGCGCGCACACCGCGTGCGCCCTGACTTCTTCTGCGCTTACCGGTCTCGACGCCATTCGAGGAGGTGTGTTACAATTCAATATTCATATGAATGAAGTCTCCATATATATAAGTAAAAATAATTCAGCGAAACGAAGCATCACTTTACAAACAGGAAAATAAATATATTATATTATAATGCAAAAACTAGTTACATTATTTTGATTCGTATTGTAATGTTTAATCAGCGTTTTTAACTTTCACATTTATAATATTAGTAGGACAAATCGGCATTTCTTTATCAATAACATATTTTCCAATTTGTCACTTCTCACTGTATATCCGCAATAATGTTATCGTAGAGTTTATTTCATACCGTGTAGAATCTCGTGTGTATCCCAAAAGTAATGTTCATGGTACAATTATTTAATTACAATCTAACTAGTTTCGTTACGATTTATGCGAATTGATGGTTCACAATCACGTATCGTATACAGTTAGTAATAAAAATAGAAATACCTCGTTGGATCGATATTCAACGTTACCATTTATCACGCCAATTTAAATAAAACGTTTCCTGTTATTAAGTAAAAACAGTTTATGATTTGATGAATATCAAAGGAATTATGATTAGCCATAGCCATGCCACAGCATACAATTCGTAACGTATATTATGATTGATGTCACTTAACTTTCAAGTAAATGGCTCTATGATATATACATACTACAATATAATAAACTAGCTTCCGCTCACGACTATGTACGTGCATCCCCGTTTTTCCCCGTTCCCGCAAGAATTTCGGGAAATCCTTTCTTAGCGGATGCCTACGTCCTAACATCTACCTGCATGCCAAATTTCAGCCCGATACGTCCAGTGGTTTGGGCTGTGCGTTGATAGATCATTATATCAGTCACCTTTGAGTTTTATATTTATATATATATAGAATCTATGAGCAAGTTGTATTTGTGTTAAATAAATTATTGATAATATGTGTGTACAGATCGTCGCGGATGGTCGAGGAAGAGAAGGAAAAGACGGCGAGCGAGCCGCGTCCGCAGCGACGCGCCCGAGTCCGGATCGGTGCGTACCCTACGTTAGCACTTAGCAGTTACATATTAATATACAGTGCTTAGCGCAGTTGTGTAAGAATAATAATAGATTAATAAACAGGTGACAGGAAGTGTAACAACCATCGAAAGCTCTATTAATCTTAACTATATATAATGCCTCTACATTTCAAATCAAACTTTTATTTATTCAGTATATTATTCAGACATATTTTAGAAAAACTTTTAAATCGTGATAACATAGTTTTACCAATTACCACTGCTTCGGAAAGCAGTTTTTACGGAGAAGAACCGAGAAGAAACGCCGTAAATTTTATTTCCCATCGTGCATAATGATGTCTGTTGTTTCTGATTAAACCTCAGTAAACGCATAAATTACGGGAATTATAAATTCCCTTCAATTACGGATTAAAGCGCTGATGGTGAAAGATTAAGTCGATCGGCCGATCGCGATAAAGCTAGTGCCTCCTTAATTGACTGCGTGTGCGCCGCGCGGCGACTCCGCGACACCGCGCCATTGTGTCGCCCGAACCGAACTGCTACTGCGGTACACTGCTCTCTAAATACTATACAAAAGGACATTATAGCAGAACTATGTAATATATGGAGTACGCAGGTCTTCAACGTACTAATGCGACCATATTATAGACTGCGCGTAGATAGAAATAAAATGTTTTCCGTTTTATTTATTCAATTGAAGATTCGATATATTTATTTTACACTGACTGCCGATTTATGTAACAGGTGCGAACTACTTTTCCTCGTGTTCTATTATGAATAATATGTATATCATAATATCGAACTTACTTGTAAATTGTAATAAATTAAAACACGAAGCTTTTAAAAGCTAAATTCTATAAAAAGTGATTACGATGGTTATCTGCCTTCAAGATAATGAAACGTATACAAATACCACGTACATCAGTCGGCGTGTCCGCAGCCTCCTACCATTAAGACATTAATTTAATCAGCGCCTCTCATCGCACGTAATCGCACGTCGTATTAACATTCTATGGGCGTCCAATGCAACTTCGCCGGTCGCGCTGACCAGTCGCCACTGGTAAGCAATCAGCTGAAATTAGAGCGATTAATCTTCAATCATAATTCATAATTATATGTTAATTGCAGATAATGCCGGAGAAATAAACCAGCATGTAGAGCATGTAGAGACCTTACTTTACGTTTTACCCGCGTTTATTTATCCAGCCCAAAATATGAAGTATTCTTTCTCTATTCTGATTTAAACATTTTTCACTTCAACATTTTATAAAAGATAACTAGTAATAAAACTACCGTTTAAAATTATGATCGTCGCAATTTATATACGATTTTACAGAATACAGATGTTATCGAGCATAACCCATGAGCTTACCGTTCAAATATATATTTTGTACTAGGATTCCGCCCGCGGCTTCGCCCGCGCAGTCAAAGAAAAACCCGCATAGTTCCCGTTCCCGTGGTATTTCCGGGATTGCGTCATTTTCCCGGGATAAAAAGTAGCCTATGTCCTTTCTCGGGTATCAAAATATCACCATACCAAATTTCATGAAAATTGATTCAGTAGTTTAGGCGTGATTGAGTTACAGACAGACAGACAGAGTTACTTTCGTATTTATAATATTAGTATGGATTTCCTCCGATTAAGTTACATACTTAAATTCTGTGACACTAACATGAAAATATACATGTTGTATAATGGATCTTCTAAATATAAACGTTCAAACGTATATTCTAGTAATTCCTACGCTCCACTCACATTAGCATCAACAAAAACAGAATGTCAAACCAAAACTGAAAACGAGTCGAACACGGGGAAAATGAATATAGTCGTCGAGCGTTATTTATAAGTGTGGCCGGCTAAGTGCAGTAACGTGTCCGTTAATACGTAGAGAGTGCTCGGAGTGATATATCGCGCGGTCGTTAGCGGAACAGCCGTGAAGCGGGACACGCGACCGCACCGCGGCACCCCGCCTGCTCCACATTGCTTATAATGACTGATTCTCATAGATTAGTACTCTCCATCATAATTACCTTTCATCTTAGCATGCTACTTAGGCAATTGCAAGCTTTAAGAATAATTAATTGATGTATGATATCGGTCATTGGATAGACGGGAGAGATTTGATTACGTATTACCGGGATGTAATTGAAAATGTATGGTATTTCAATATTAATCAGCTGAAGCCTGAAGGAGGAAACTATTCAAATTATACATTAAATTTTAACGAGAAGCTAATCCAATTAACATGACGATTAAACTCAGAATATTATGGTTATAATTTTTTTCAAACGCCGCGGCCGCCTTTCCGTGATTTTATTCTGTTTTCACATTTCCATCTAAATTTTCTAATATTTGTTGTTTTTACCTCATTTTCAATTTCTTAATTTGTAGCGTATTTTTTTGGAATCAGTTTACCGTAGTCAAGATAATTTTGCTCAGGAAAGTAGGTGCTCAGGTGGATAAAATTATCGTTATGCCATGAGAATGTAAATAAAATAGACGAATAAAACTACCAATATCTTTGTAAGATTTAAATAAAAATTGTTCTCAAGTGTATTCCATTTGTAGATAGTTGCTAAACATGATCCATGTCACTGTTGAGGGCTAAATTAAGTTTGTCGGTTTATACGGAACCAACCGTGGTCCGTGTGTGAACTAGCTGGCACTTAACGAAGCGGCTTTAAAATATGAAATAAATATCGAACCACCCGCGGCTATTCCGAATAACTGTTGTATTGAGGTCTTCAAAAAATAAAAAATAAATAACTCATGTGTCCTCGGATGACAAACACCTGCGACACTTCTTGTAATGTAAGCGCTAAGGGTCACGGACACTTAAAATCACATGAAACGTTATTTTCGCTCTACCAATCATTAGTGTTCCCACTACACGTACCTTCTATAGGGTAGAGGGTAGAAGCCATTATCCAAAATACTACGTATGTAATATGTATATTATTATATCATCGGTGTCTCATAACTCATTTAATATTGATTATTATAGAATTTGCTTTGGAAAGTTGCACTACTATGCTATATGTATGTACATTTAAACACAATTACAAAAAAATATATTTAGCTTTCTCTACTCAAGTGTAAACTGAACTGAATTGAAAAATGTAAAGCCACAACGCACTTTGCTTGAAATTATTGATATAGTACAATCTAGAGTTGTATAATAAGTGCAGGATATATCTATATCCTGCACTTATATACAACTCTAGATTGTATCTATTATAGTCTGAATCAGTGCGTAAGCTATTTTATAGCCAAATACCAGGCAAATGACACTGCAGGTTCCAGCTAGTTTAATAAATATCTGTATAAAGACAGCCTTGCAAAATTATAAATCTTTAGAAAACCCTGAATGAAGAATATGAAATAGAGAAAAATGAATAGAATGAAACCTCCAACCTTTCAAACCCCGTCAACCTCTCATGAATATCAAGAAAAACCTCCCAACAATATCTCCAATATGAATAAAACGGAAGAGCTTATGAAAAAACAAACAACTAATTTTAAGGCTTTTTTGCGAACTGTTTCAAACATAAATCTTGATCTTATATCGGAAAAGTGGGAATTTGAGGATATCCTAAAGTCCTTGCAAATCCGCTGGTCGGCAATTGATACCTTGCATTGGGAATTAGAAAATGAATTGAGCGGAACGAACGCTGAATATGAAGAACAATTTACTAATTATGAAAAACATTACTATAAGTTAAAAACAGATATTAATAAAAAGATGTATTCTCTATCTCATATAGAAAAATCAACCCCAAAAGTAGAGCTGCCTACATTCGAAGGAAATTACATGCAATGGGTTTCCTTTAAAGATCTATTTACGGAAACTATTCACAATAATCCGTCACTATCTAATGCACAAAAGTTACAGTTTCTTAAGAGTAAAGTTAAGGGCGAGCCTGAAAAAATGATACAACAATATCTAATTAATAATAAATGTCTAAATAATTTAAGTTGTTTCAGTAAGGCTTTGTAGCGGAAAGTATAAAAGCATGAACATATTTTTCTAACTAGGTACTTTACTTCGAGTATAATTAGAATTCATTTTTTTGTAAAATTAAAAAATACGAGAAATTTTAGATGAATTTTAAATCCTGTGTACAATTTAATATATAGAGTCCGCTCTACAAATTAGAAAGTAAAAACACAAAGAAAAGGCGTTTGCTGTGAACATTGCGCCCTCTGTTGGTCTTGTGTTGAACCTCCATCAGTGGGAAGGTTCTCAAGCTAAGTGAAACGAGTCAATGGAACTTTGTAGACGTTTCTCTAAGAAACAAGTCCTCTATTGTGAACATAGATGGCATATGTGTATAACACTAAAGCCTCAAAAATTTCATATTGATGTTCTTTAATATGGTCCATGTGATCCGGTTATTAATAATTATAAATTATTTTCCTCAAAAACTTATAACTCAATAAACATAAATTCAGAGTACTGCGGTGCCTGCGATAGGCCGTAGCCTGTAATGCTATTTTATATAAGGTATTATTTTAATCGGTATATATTGCTGCCAATAATATGGAAAATGCATTTATACCTTTCTCAATATGCAGTATGCACCTATTCTTCAAGTATATTTTTCAAGTAATTCAAATTTTTCGTATGACGGAATGAGGCATATTAAAAGACAGATTAGACCTAATCAATGGCAACCTAAATTATCAATTAGATTGCTTAAGTACTTTAGAGAAGTTTTCCTATTGAAGATTAGTACGGGAGAGTATTTCAGGAATTTGGTCACAGGCAGGGTGGCGGGGTGGCGGCGCGCGGGCGCACAGGTTTCGGCGCAGAGTTACAAACAAACAAACCAGTCTGGCCTCCGCCCCACCTGCCGCTCGCTTTATCTGCTTAAATGCATGAAATGTTCTAAACGATCGTACATAATCGCTTCGAACTTCAGCATTAAGTTCAAAAATTATTGTATTAATTATTGTAGGTATGGTGAGACATAGAATCCAGGTCATTGCCTTGGTACATCCCAAATGAATGAAACGATACATCGGGCCGGACGTATATCGAATTGTTTTGTGTATAGTCAGATAGTAAGGTGGTAGAGCGGTGGTAGAGCGGTGACAGGGTGCGGGGGCGGGCGGCGGCGGGTGGGGGGCAGGCGCCGGGCGGCGGCGGGTCGGCGGGCAGTTCGCGGGGAGTCGCGCGCGAGAGTGGTCGCCGTACGAGTGAAAGCGGCGCGGCCGCTGAGTGTGATGCGAGCGCGCCGCCCGCCATGGCCACGCTCGGCCTCTCCAAGGTGTTCATTCTGGACAAATACTTCACCGAGCTGCAAAAGTTCTGGGAGACGGAGAAGAAGCTGCAAGGTGAGCCTCCGGCGGAAGCGGCCCGCGATGCCCCGTCGAAAGCTCTAAATTTTCTCTCGGACGCAGAGCGCTTGCGTGCTCTAAACGCCGGAGCAGCCTCCCGTACGTTTTTTGTGATCAGCAGATCAATTTGTGACGATGAGTCACTAAATGTTCGTTTTGCTTTAAATATGTGTGATGTGGATTGTGGGTGGGGACTTTGTAGGTGAAACTTTGGTAAGGTCCATGTTTATTATAGAATATAGATACAATATTTATCAAACAAAATCATCGGGGAGAAAATACACGAGCCGGATTATGTTCATATTTCGTTATTTTGGAATTAAACCTTAATTCCAAAGGACAAATAAGTATCCAACTTCTGCGATATAGATTATAGACAACTAAACAAAGCACAACTCGTTTTGTGTAAACATATACAAGTATGCGTATACAAGCAAGGCTCTATCTTGCGAAATTACATAGGATTGGAGGCTGCGGCGGCTCCTAACGGCGAACCGCAGGGCTTAAATATAACGTTGGCAGCCTGAAGCCTCTCTTCTGCACAATTATTTGAAATAACGTTTCTGTATCTATTGAAATGTTTCTGTCTATTAGACAACAATTTATATTTTAATCGTCTAACTACATTTTTATAGTAGCCTTCAAACGTTAAAACGTTTGATGAGATGCTGCAACTATGGCTTTCATAATTAGTCATTAAAGAACTAAAGAAAGAAAAGTAGAGAAGGATAGGAACGACTCTATCAAATTTTATGTACCTATAATATTTCATAGTTGAGGACAACTATCCTTAATTAGTGAGCTGGTGTGCCGGGAGCGTGAGTGAGAAGGGCTAGAGCGGGGCGGGTGTGCGGCGCGCGGGCGGGGGGCGGGGCAGGCTCGCGGGCGCAGCTCAGGTACGAGGTATCTAAGTTTCGGCCCTTGCGCGGCAAAGCTCAATGGACGCAAGCAGGTTCTCGACGCTCTCGAATGCTTTTATCAACACAAACTTTTCCCGCAGCCTCGCGTGCCGAGGGCGCCTGGCTTGTTTGGAATTCAAACACTTAGGATGTTTCCAAAACTTGTCAGAAAACAATGTAGAGTTTTGACGTTATTGCTTTGTCTTTTAATGGCTCTATTAAATATCTCGTCAGATTGTTTAATTGTATAAAGTTGATAGATGACTAAGGGCCGATTTTTCAATGCTTGGTTAAAACTTATCCGTCCAATAAAGTATTACACGATAATATTAAAATATCACGTAAACTGTCAAATACGGACAATTAGAATACGTTTTTAAAATTGTAGTTTTATACATTATTCGACGAATAAGTTTTAACCAAGAATTGAAAAATCAGCCCTATATATGATATTATATCTTACTGATCGTTGGTGATATAAGGGATCTAAACTCTACGAGTGACGAGTCTGTGATCAGAAACTAGCGAACTTCTGCTTGATAATAATTTGGAAAAACGTACTAAAAAAAATATTTACTTTTTAAGTTATCGTAATTGATTATAAATCGATATGGAAATTAAGTCGATTAACAACTTTTAAATTTTTAAATTATGATATCAATGACTCGAAGATTTTATTAATTCACCTTTTCTCTATAATCTCTGTTGTATTCAAGTTAACATTAAAGTGGAAAATGAAATGTGAGATGACTCGTTTATTATTATCATTTCTGGGATTACATCTATATCAAGCTGAAGAGCTTTTATAAGTTTGAACGCGCTAATCTCAGGAACTACTGGTCCGATTTGAAAATTTTTTTCAGTGTTATAATATATCATCACGCTAAGACCAACAGGAGCGGAGCAATGCGGGTGAAACCGCGCGGCACAGCTAGCATTTGATATTGAACTTTATATCACCTGCCATAAAAAGCTTAAAAGTTATTCAGAATAGAAAGAGTGTCTAGATCAGGGGTTCCCAACCTTTTTTTGTCTACTGCCCACTTTAAGAATAAATTATTTTTTAACGCCCCCCTTTTTAAACATACTTAAAAACCGCTAACTAAGTACTTATAACTGATTATTGAAACGCAACTTTATAGTATTCGGACAGAGTATCTTTAGATCGAAAAAATCTATCGATATCATCTTTTACTACGCCCAGCACTAGAGCTAATACCGCGATGCTTCATGCTACGCACTTGTACGCACTACATTACGCGTTCTAATTGACGTGTTGAAAATGACGAGCGAATGCAGCCCGCAATGTATATTTTTGGGTAATGAATTATTTGAAGGACATTTTGAAAGACTTATACTAAAATATCGTTGTTTTTTTACTTTCCGATGAAAAGAAATGCTTCCTTTGTTTAAGTTAAGCACTTGGCTTCTTGCACGGCAAGTAATTACCGCACATGAAGGCATTTTCTCATAATTTTGTCGCTGCGTTCGCAGTACTTCTCTCCGTTGCAGATAGCGAGTGACTAAACAGCGCGATCGCATAGATGTGAGCAGTGCTCATATCCTTGGCGCGTCTGCCCCGCCTAAAACGCCTTTCTAACCTCTTTTATATTATGTTCTGTGGCAAGAACAAGTATTATAGAACCAGCCGATTGATACAGGAATGTACAAATCTGATTATTTAACAAAAACTTGTTAAAACATGATTGCCCGTCAATGACTCTATTATACTAGTAGACGCGGCATACGCCAACATCATTGCACTAAAAAACAGCGTAATTAATACATACCTACTTACTAACGCATTATCACCAATACAGTTGTTCTCTCTTTCACTCTCACGCACGAGACATAATACATGTCTCACTCATGTACTTCGTAATAACAACTGCCGATTAAAATATAAAAAGAACGTCCAGCCACGACGCTGAATGGTGCGTGACTAAGTGAAACTCGGGCACTTAGCTGAGTTTTTTCTTGCCAAAATAGAGAGCGGGTAACGTATCTAGCTTTTTTATATATCATAGTTGCCTGCGGTCTATTATATCGAACCGAGTATGAGCTATATCTTAATTAATATTAGTTGATGTTCACAAGATGTTGACTCTCGAAGTCGAGAGCTCAGTCGGTGTCTAAGAGTCTTCCTAGCTAGATAGATGAAATTATAAATCGACCCCAAAGCCCTACACAACGCCCCCTTTTTTTTCTGGGTCTCTTACCGCCCCCCTTTAGGCCTGCAGCGCCCACAAGGGGGCGTTATCGCCCACGTTGGGAAAGACTGGTCTAGATGACAAGATCAACTATTTTAAAGTTTTACAATACATTTGAATAAAAAATAATAATTAACTAATTAATTTGACACACTGTGATTCGACGTAATGTAACTTTCTCACGCATCACCAAAACTCGATTGAGTTATACTTGTAAAGATATTAATGTCGACCTGTTTGAAAAAAATTTAAAACACAGTATTACTTATAACAATACTTATAAAAAATATCTTCAAAATTTTATCAAAATAAACGTAATGCATTTTACGTTTAAAACATCGTCTTAGGGCGCTTGTGCACTACAAGGAATTTTACTGTCCGGCATTCCGATTTTTTACGGTCCGGTATGGCACGCAATTAATCTAAATACTAGCTTGTGCACTATACGTAATTTTACTGTCCGGCATTTCACTTTTCCCTATTCCGGATGGTATTTGCGCCTACGAGTCGCTGTAGGTATAATTGTTTTCGAATGCCCACTTGCTTGGGTTTTGCTCTTTTTACTGCATATGCTAATTGAAAGCAAGCTCTTGTTTTACTTTCTTTTAGCTGGCAATGTGATTTGAGAAGTCGGTATTGTTATTTTTATATACATTGACCAAGCATTGACCTATAATTATTATCTAAGTAAGTGTTGGTAAGCTAAAGTTTAAGTGGGAATAGCTTTAGCTCCTCGTCACCGATTAAAATAAATAAGTGAAACACGCATTTTAAATCTCTGTCGGAACTTTACTTTTTTTATAACGAAGTAGATCGATGTTGCCGATGTTATCCGGCAAGGTATGGAATATTTTATTCCATTCTCTGATATTTCCGATGTCAATAAAGCTAGACCGTGGTTTAACAAAGAATGTAGGAATGCAGAACTTGCTAAACAGAACGCCTTTAAATCATGGGTCGATGCTCGGTTCCACAAATTACCGGATGTTGGTGCTAGAAAGAGATCATTCAATAGAGCTGCCAAGTTATGCAAAAAAGTACTGAAGAGAGCTCGATATGATCATATCCGACGAACAGGTGATAAGCTGGCAAGCTACCCTCCCGGTAGTAAAGCTTTCTGGTCCTTAGCGAAAGCTATAGAGTGTAACTTTTCTCACCCTTCACTGCCACCTCTCTTGAAACCTGACGGTAATTTGGCTCATACAGCAAAAGAGAAGGCTGATCTTCTGGCGTCACTCTTTGCCAATAATTCACGTCTCGATAATACAAACGCTAGTCCACCTAACATACCCCACTGCGGTTCCTTTATGTCTAAAGTTCGTATTATCCATAAAGATGTTTTAAAAATAATGCAAAATCTTGACGTGAATAAAGCCTGCGGACCTGACGGTATTCCTGGGTTGGTTCTCAAGACCTGTGCACCCGAGTTGTCTCCGATACTGACACGCCTATTTCGCCTTTCTCTTTCTTCCGGAATCGTACCTAAAGCTTGGAAGGTTGCCAACGTACAGCCCGTACCAAAGAAGGGAAGCCGTGCTGATCCTACAAATTACCGTCCGATCTCAATCACGTCCATAATCTGTAAGATTATGGAGCGTGCATTGAACAATCAATTGCTCGCATATCTAGAGGCCAATGATCTTTTGAGCGATCGCCAATATGGTTTTCGCCCAAAGAGATCAACTGGGGATCTCCTAGTGCACGCGACTCACTTATGGGGAGAGGCTATTGAGAACCATGGCGAAGCATTAGCAGTGTCATTGGATATCTCGAAGGCCTTTGACAAAGTTTGGCATAATTCCCTTATAAGCAAGCTTCCTTCTTACGGTTTACCTCCACTCCTCACAGCTTGGATAGCCGACTTCTTGAGAGAAAGATCCATTCGAGTAGTTATTGATGGCTGCTCGTCTGATCAATTGGCCATTAATGCCGGTGTACCTCAGGGGTCTGTCCTCTCTGCAACTCTCTTCTTGATTCACATAAATGATCTACTGCAATCAAACATCTTCGGGTATGCAGATGATTGCACCATTGTAGAGAGGTACCTATCTAATGCTCGTGCTACAGGAGACATGATTCGAATGGAAAGGGAGGCCATGATTCAGCGGGTGAATCTGACACTACAAAATGTATCTCAATGGGGAGAAGCGAATTTAGTCAGATTTAATGCTGCAAAAACCCAGGCTTGTCTATTTTCAGCCAAAAAGAGTCCTCTCACCTTGACTCCCAGTTTCCAAGGAGTGGCGATAGAATTTGCGGACCACTTGGAGATGCTAGGCGTTTCTTTATCGCCAAATCTCAACTTCGGGCGGTTCATAGTGTCCAAAGCACAACTTGCAGCCAAAAAACTTGGCATACTATCTAAGGTGCGGCAGTATTTCACATCACAACAGCTTCTAAATCTTTACCAAGCGCAAGTTAGATCTTGTGTGGAATACTGCTGCCACCTGTGGGCAGGCACTGCCAAATGCCACCTTGATGTTTTGGAAGCGATGGAAAGACGTGCCAAAAGAATTATAGGCGACGATAACTTAGCTGAAAACCGCCTTCAGAGTCTTACTCATCGCCGAAGAGTTGCCAGCCTTTCGGTATTCTATCGCTTACACTTCGGCGAATGCGCCACTGAACTGCACAGCATCATCCCTGCTTCCCCTTTTTTTCAACGGACATCCAGGCGCACTGCAGGCTACCATCCTTACTTGGTGGAAATGCCGACTGCTCGCACTTCTCGCTTTGCGTCGTCATTCTTAATGCGAACCGCCAAGGAGTGGAACTCCCTGCCAGCGTCTGTCTTTCCAGAGAAGTACAATATGGGTTCCTTCAAGAGGCGAATAAATAGGCATTTTCTAGGTAGACATGATTTACCACCATAGACCGCGTCACCGCTTTCCATCAGGTGGGACTGTGGTCAAATGTCTACCTATCCTAATGTAAAAAAAAAAAAAAAAAAAAAAAGTAATATAATATTTCATCTTCTATATTTATTACTCGTTTCTTGTAAAATGCAAAAACAATCATTTATGATAGCATTATACCGCCAAACTTCCTTGAACTGTACCTCACTGATCCGAGTAAAGACGGACAGGTGCACAAGCAATTCATCGGTTTTTTCATGCCATACCGGACCGTAAAAAATCGGAATGCCGGACAGTAAATTTCCTTGTAGTGCACAAGCGCCCTTAGGTGCTTGTAAAAGGATTTCAGAAGTTGTTTCTCCATTTGTAATATAAATAAATGATAACGGTTAATTAATTATAAATTTTATTTTACAACACTAAAGTATGACCGGTGAGCGATAGGTCCGTGTGTGTGTGGTGTGTACACACTACATAGTGTGTGTGTTGTACATAGTGTAGGTGCAGGCGGGTAAGTGCTAGCAATTACCGCGGCTCACGGCACGTGCACTTTTTGCACAAACCAATCTTATTCCCACACGCACGTGGATAACATAAACATACATATACTCACACATGTGCGTTGTGGTTGCAACTCTGCATCATATTCCGATTGTAAATTATGCAACTGTTGTTAAATTATAAATATGCAACCATGCGAATTTTAATCATCTAACGGTGTAAAATTTTTTTTGAACGTAAATCGTGCTTAAAAAGCGATTTTCATAAGAATACCTATAACAATAATGGTAATATTATAACAAAAGCCAAATTCTTTAAAATATTTTTAATGTCTCTATTGAACTCTACAAAATACTCCTAACCCTTTTTGGATCACATGTTATTCAACTAGGCTCCTTTAAAAGTGTTTTTGAGTTAAGAATCCCATCTCCATAGAAATTAAGTTAAAATAATAAGGGAAACGAGCAAATTACGTACTAAATAATATAGTATTAAACCGGCAATCGGCATGTACATTCAGATAGTTAGCAATAAACGAGCAGTGAAGCCTGTATAGTGTATATGTTACGGCTAAAGGTAGGTGAGAACATAAACTTAAGATTAGCCGGCTAAACTTAGGTTTATTTTCGACGAGGTGTTAATGTTAGTTTGTTCTATCTTTAGCCGGCTAAACTTAAGTGTAACCGCAGGCCCGTGGCTAAAAATGTCGGGGTGGGTAGATTTGGTTACTATAATACATGTAAGGAACAGGGCGAGTGTTTTCTGGCACTTCGCCGGCTGCTGCCGCAGCACGCTCGCTGCGCTCGCTCGGCTCGTGCGGGTCTTAAGAGTTCTAACCTAACCTAACCCAGCCACCAGCTTTCTGCCCTGAGTCGGGGTGGGTAGATTTGGTTACTATAATACATGTAAGGAACAGGGCGAGTGTTTTCTGGCACTGTGCGGGCCCCTCAAGCCCTCCACCGGCCCGGCGCTAACCAAATCTACCCACCCCGACATTTTTAGCCACGGGCCTGCGGTTACACTTAAGTTTAGCCGGCTAAAGATAGAACAAACTAACATTAACACCTCGTCGAAAATAAACCTAAGTTTAGCCGGCTAATCTTAAGTTTATGTTCTCACCTACCTTTAGCCGTGACATATACATGGAACTGAAAATACCTTGACATAGAAAGAGCCGCGCGCTGACACATCACAAAGGAGCTTTTTGCTTCACGACTCGTTCCGAGAATAATCGCACGCAAGGCGCGCCGCGGGGCGAGCTTATGGAATGCGTTGTTTCTGCGGCCCGTTGGCAATAATGGGGAAATTATTGATTTGCGTATGTCGTTATTGCTTTGCCTTTCGCTCTGAGAGTGTTGTGGGGAATTATATTGCATTACTTGTCTCGTCTTTGTGAGTTGCAAATTGTAGCATATACATTGTCGACACTGATGCACTTTAAGGCCCTGCGCAGACGACAGACTATCCGTGACGCACTTTTTAGTCTGTGAAAATAGAACCTATGAAATTATATGCAGTAACGCACACGACGCGCAAAAAGTCCGGCGCACAAAAAATCCGTGTAATTCGGGCAGATCGCACCGCGCCGCGGCGCGCCGCTCCGCACAAAAAGTGTGTGAAAAGAATTGAACGTTTGCTTCAACGCGCGCTAACGCAGACGGCGCACACTTTAGTAGGCAATCTGCATTTGCTAGGGGTGGACGTAACGCACGCGATCTATTATCATGGCTTTCCGAAAGTATAGGATGTACCCAAAATTCTCTATTTCTTTTTCTTTTTCTGTACTTCATGTACAAAATAATAATTCGCGATCTCTGCACGATTTCCATAGCGTCTACGTCCCTACAGCTCTGCCGACAAAATGATCGAAGATGTGCGTCGTGTGCGTTGAGTCTGTGAAAAATCCGCGACCGACTTTTTGCGCGCCATGCAGACTTTTTGTGCGCCGCAGACTCGATCGCACAAAAAGTGTGCCGTCTGCGCAGGGCCTAATAAACGAAAGAAAGGTTTAACAGGTTAGAACATTTACCTAGTAAGAATATTTATGATTTGAAATGTAAATATGTATTTATGAAATTAAATGCCCCTTTTTAAATAGTCAAACCCAAACATTTAATTCAATTAGACTTCTTCTAGAAGTACTTTTGATTCGTCATATAACATTTTTTAATATTTACCACCGATTCGGAAAGCAGTATATCTACGGAGAAGAACCGGCAAGAAACTCCATAGTTGTTCTTTTAAAAGCATGTCAATATAAAATTTTAATTTTACAAAATAGGTACCTATGTAACTACATATACCTAATATAATAATAGTGATGCCAAAGAACTGTCCTATTCTTCTTACGCGACAAGTTTCAATGGATTATCTTTCATAATATATTCATTAATGCTATATTATTGTAATTGTTTCATACGTTGACAAATTAGTAGCAAGATAGTATATTTATAGCGTTGGCTGATCGTGCAAGGTGGTTGTGAGGGCGGCGGGCGCAGGACGGGGGCGGGGGAGGGACCGGTCCGACCGCCCTTACTTTCGTCTGACCTCTCGCGCTTTCATAACTGTTTACATTTATGGTCACAGACTTTATATCTCCTGTAAATAAATATACATTACGGTCAGTTGTTGCATTATGCCAAGTTTATTCGAACTACGCAAGAGAATGCAATTGAAAACATTTTATTTTCTAAAAATAAATCATTACAATTTACACATAAAAGCCAGTTTATATCAAGACAGACAATAAAAAGGAATAAATCAGTAATAAAGCGGCAGTCATGAGAATCTCCGCAGCGCTGCTATAAAAGACATCAACGCGCGCGCAAAGCTTAACGGAAGCAATAGAGCTTGGAATGCATCTGGTATTTATTAGCGTCGGGACTGATGGTGTAAATTACATGATGTAATGATGGAATGTTTATAAAAAATTGAGAATTCAATAAATGAAAAGGCTTATTAAGTGCATCGTAACAATTTGTATTCGCTGTATAAACGAATCTTTTAGTAATATAGCGACATCAAATATATATAAAACTAGCTGACCCGACAGACGTTGTTCTTTTTTAGTTATGAATATGAACGGTCATATATATTTTATTTTATTATGTGTAATATATGTACTGTCATTTAGGTAACGTTTTATCTAAATATAAGTAGTGTGGAGGGCAGAGAGTTGGTTGCATCTCGCGGCCGCGGCGCGGCAGCGCCCTGCGGACCGCGATCCTATCGCCGCACGACCTGCCTCTCTCTCAACTGGTTACCTACATACACTTAGCTAAGTACTAGTCACTATTGAAATACCAATTAGTAACATTAAACTATAGTATACGAATTCTTGTAGAGGATTCATTTTAATTAAAATTTTTACCTTTTATGGAAAGGGATTAGGTGATAGATTCTATTTAGTTTAACGCCAGTTCTAGTAAAGAAATCGAAGATATTCGTCGCAGTTATCCAGATAGTTATAACAGAGTCGCGGACTTAAATTCCAAAAATATACCCAATGACATTTTATCAATAAAACATATGCGTTATATATGTATCTGTAAACCCTTGCGTACACGATTGCTCGTTTACCTTCAGCCTCTTTATCATAAACATACCCAAATGTCCTTATCACAATGGAACGTGTAACGAGTCTCTGCGGCCGGAGCGCGCGAGATTGTCATCGTTCCGCGAATCCACAGAATTGCTGCTTATCTCGGCTTATCCCACTTACCTTTGTTTTATTTACTACCTTGGAATTAAGTGACGAGCTTTGTCGTAGCTTATAGCGGACGTGTGTCTTTGTAATATTTTGATCGTATACACTCCTTTATCTCTAATTTTATTGTAGGTAAGGATCATAAATCAATGAGTTGTATTATAAATTTTAATAGAAGATCATGTGTGAGCCGTGGTTTCATGCTTAATTTTTTTTAAACTAACACAATTTTATCTTGATATGTCTACCACCTATTTGGGATGAACACATTGGAATTGAACATTCAAACTGCAACAACGAAATTTTTAAGTAGAATTTAAATAATAGTTAGTTTTAACTTTTGAGGTAGGTATGTGAAATGGTGCAGAGAGAGGAATTTAACCACATCCACGAAGTTAATGATGTATCCGATCTTGTATCGATAGCAATAATCGCGTAGATTAGCCACGTGCGCGGGAACACGTCCCCCCCCTCCCCCTCCCCGCGCGCACCACCACCCCGCGCCCCGCGCCGGACCACACCAGCCTCTACTGTTACAGGTTGTTGACCCTTCAAATAACATATCTATATCTTATTTTATGACGAGATGACTTCTTGATACCGTCGCAAAAAGTTCAAACAAATGTTCAAGCTCGTGTGGCTTAGAACTTGAATGTTAAGTTTATAACGTAGCTGTCGGCAAAATAACATGTACATTCATTCTTATGAATAATGAACATATAACATAATATACTAGCAGTGTATGAAGGCATTTTTTTATGTCATAGCTTGGGAAGCGAGCGGATGCGTGATGACAAGCTGTTAACTACATGACAACACATATGGTAGTTTCAATTTATAATACAAGACAAGATATAACGCGATACAGACAGCTTTATTGTCAGAATTGTTAGTTTTTTACATAACTAAGCTTCAAGATACGTGCTTGACGCTTGTTAAACATGAATTCAATTCACACTTGTATATTTCATTAACAAATGCGATATGTTTTTTAAAATGATATGTAACCTATTATTATAATTATATCAAATTAAACTTAAAAAATTGAAATTAGCTTTTTTGGCCGATTCACTGTGGTGAGCGATAATACCTCAGAAGGCATCTATTGATGATCGTCTCATCCAATTATTATATTATTATTAAATAATTTGACCTGCTCTGGTACACTTTTCCTGAGATTGCTCTTTTCCACCATTACGACGATCACTCGGTGATTTGCTTGTATCTCGGGCTGTCGCATCTCATGCGATGAGAATTAGAAAATTGTTACAATTCTCTTTGAATGCCTTCAATTGCGAATTTCTTTAATATAACGACATTACGCAAGCGTTGAGTAAAAGCTTAACTAATTCCATTGTTCGAATAGATACGAGGTGTATGTGTAATGATGAATGAGTATTAACAATACTGCATTGTGTGATGTTGTGCTTTCTGTGTGTGTGTGTGCCTGTAGTTTGTATAAGTATGTACCTATATCGCAGTCATCTCAACATGCTACCAATGCTACCATTACAACTGTGTGAATTTAATAAAACTAGTTTTTTTGCTAAATATATAACAATTCATTACACATTCACATGCGAGTATAGTTTTAAAAAAAATATGAATAATTTATAGAAACAATGAAGCGTTCTATTTAAAATGTTTAGAAACGACACTGAAGTATGTACCTTCTAAAATGTTTTTGTAAAATCATTATTAATCTTTCCACACAACATGGTAATTAATAATTTTAAATCCTACGTTATAATGGAAATATTACTCATGTTTATGAAACTACACGCTCGTCAAAGCTCCTCCCGGGCTGACCTGCGACGGCAAAAATAAAATGTCGTCAAGGAATAATGTATGTTTCTGCTAGTGGAATAATTTTTAAATCGTAAGTGGTTTCGGAGATTTTTGTTACTTTATTATTTAAATAAACAAATATACACTCTTATATAGTGTATCTTTATTTTAAATACTTAGTTACAAAGCAAATAGTTATAAAGTTTAAATAAGGGAACAATCTTTATCATAATTGATATTTTATAACATTTAATAATCATAAAACAGCAGGATATTGCCTTTGATAGTTAATGTTGAATGTGCATAACAAGCGATGAAGTAGAAACCCGCGGCAGTGTGCTGCGGGCTGACCCGCGGCCGAGCCACCGCACTCGCCTCTTAGCCACTGGTACCATTTTTTGCTCAACTTTCATTAACTTTATAATGATTACTTCCTTCTTTTCGTTTCCTATCCGATGTTTTTGTAGTGACCGTGTTTAACAAATTGTTGAAATTGTTCAAAGAAACGTAGGAGGAAAATAGTTATTTACAGCTTCTCAAACAGATGTTACTTTTACCGTTGCGTTCGAGATGATTTTCTCACATAAATTACATTACTACAGTTCTAAAAAAATATATGTTTCTTTAGGTTACTAAACGGTTTACATTTACATGATAAATAAATTCAAAACGCGATCGAAACATAAGATAAGATTAACGTAAATATATGGTATTCAAAGCACACAGCACTGGCATGGCGCGTGAAGTGTGCGATAATTAATATTGTAACGTGAGCCTCCGACGGAAAAACCTGATAACAGCTTTCGTATTCAGAAGGAGCGATCTTCACTATAATAATAAAACGTTACGTTCGTTCTAGCACTGTCAGAGAAGCGGAAATAGGAATTATTATACTATTGTAGTAGGTAAAAACATTTTATGTTATTCAAATACATAGTGACGTATGAAATATATAAATATATATTAAAAATATAAAGCCTTTGTTGTAACTCGATCAAAAAAGTCAATAAGTAGTATAGTCATATAGTACAAACCGCATATTTGGTAGTAACGTATTGAGCTGCGATAAAGTTCTCAGGCTCAACGAGAAAATATTTGAGCAGGGTGATGCAGCGAGATGTCCTTCGATCACGTAACAATAAAAAGGTTTTTGACGCGGCACGTGTGCGGCATTCCACGGCAATCTGGCTCCTGGGCCGAGTGGGACAAGGTCGACATTGGCGCGCACCGGGCGGGCGACCGGTCGAGCCCCGCGCCCCGCACCCGCCGCCCGCACACACACTACTACTACGCAAAGCTGCTATGTTTATTGTGTATCGGATATAACTTTTTAGAAGTATAAGCTTTAAGAGAATATATGTATATGTTGCGAGTTATGCTTTGCAGTTTTTATGAGAGCTGCTCAAGGTACGCGACTCATTCACGATTGCAATCGTTGCATCGCATCCGGCTCGTTAAAATATTTTCTCTGACGTACAGTGAAAGTTTATACAATTTGTCAAGCTTGTTCAAATTTTTATGCTTTAAAAAATATTTGCAGTCATTATTTTTTGTGCAAGATGTAGACGTTGTAATAAAAATAAAAATGTACTTCATTTCAATCTTATCGTAGATCGATCTATGGATCGCATCCATTTCCTCCGACTTATGGAATGCAGTTATTTTCTGCAATAGAGGATGTGAATTGAAAGATTTTTACTTGGTTAAATCCATAAAGCGTGTAGAATTTTTTTTAATTATAATTGCAGTTTAAATTCATAAATTCAATTTCATTAGTATTCAAAAATGCAGGCACATTAGTGTCACAACTTTTTATAAATACTCTAGACATAATATGACGATTATCTATAATTGTTGATAACTTGCAGACGCATCATCCTCGAACGAAGCGGTGCACTTGCAGCGACGGCTGCTAAGCCTCAGTTCGGAGCTGGTGACGCTCCGCAACCATTTGCACGTGGGCGGGGCGGCCGGTGCGGCGGGTGCTGCTGGTGCGGCAGGAGCGGCGGGTGCGGCAGGAGCGGCGGGTGCGGCAGGTGCGGGCGGTGCGGCGAGCGGCGGGCAGCCGGCGGTACCGCCGCGCGCGCCGCTGCTGCTGCCGCCGCCGGCACCCGCGCCGCCGCATCAGGCTCATCCACCTCCACCTCCACCTGGTAAACTAACCACGATATACCTACTTGCCCATTCTATGATATCAAGCTTTATCACGTCAAATAGGTATTAGGTACGTCAAATAATGAAAAAAAAAACATCCGTCTTACGCTTTTTCGATCAGGCCACGTGTTCTGACAAGAGTTTAAGATTTTATACCCAACGCCGCTAAAGAAGTTTTCACTTCAAAAAGACGGGTTGCACTCCGGGAGTGCCGGCAGAAGTGAAAACTTGATTATTAACGTTCAGCATGTTTGATATTTTGGAATGGTAGGTATCCGTCTTACGCATGGAATATAAGGGCTAAAAAAAAAAACATCCGTCTTATGCTTTTTCGATCAGGCCACGTGTCCTGACGCGAGTTTAAGATTTTATACCCAACGCCGCTAAAGAAGTTTTCACTTCAAAAAAAACAAATAATGATACGTTATAGTCATGTTATAGTAATCATTTGTTTCTATTGATTGTCCCAGTTTTAAACTAATGAATAAATCGCATTTAAGGCATAGCTCATGAATTAACGCGATCTTTTCAAAGTATCTAATCGCGTAATGTTCCAGAAGCAAGATGGCGCAGCTCGTCAGGCCCCGCGAGCGCGGCGGCCGCGGCGAGCGGCGCGCCGAGCGGGCCCGCGCCCGCGCCCGGCTGCGACGTCGACGACCTCATCCACCTGCGCGGGCCCCTCACGGAGGACGCGCTCGTACGGGCTCTGCAGACCAGGTTCTACCATAATAAGTTTTATGTGAGTATGCTTCATATATCATGTCATTTTAAGGTTCTTATAACACAAATATTGCTATCAGGATCAAAATTCCTAACGCTGAAAACATGTTTTTAAATCTTTAAAAAATCTTTTCCAAGAGTATTTTCTTCCCAGCACTAAATATATTCCAAAACATATTGGATATCTAGTCAAATACAACATATTTCAGTTACCTACTTATTGCATACTTTGTAGTTATTTTTTTATGTAAGTGAACTTTCATTACTCATCTCACATTCTTAGACATACTATACCTAGCAAATTAAGTTAGATTTATATTACTCATTAGCCTATAGTAAAGGGCTAGATCGTAATTTTCAATAATGATACCTTAGGTTCATTATTTTAGGTAAAAAAAAAAAAAAAAAAAAAAAAAATGTAAGTGAACTTATCTTCGTTTCTCGACTTCTATATTTCTAATTTATGTATAACACAATTTCAGACATCAGTGGGTCCGATCGTCGTGGCGATGAACGCATACACAGACGCAGCCAACGCGCTGACGCCGGGCGCGGCGCGCGCGCAGCGGCCCGAGCTGGCGCGGCTCGTGCACGACGCTGTGCGCCACCAGGCTGATACGGGATGCCCACAAGCTATCATACTATCCGGTGCTCATCATATAATTATTATCAATTGATTATTATTAATGTTAACTTGAATACTGCTGTTATGAAAAATCCTCAATCCAATAGCTTTTCGAAAAATCAATGGGTCAATTGATGAATTGAATCAAAATACGAATTAGCGTAATTTTGTTTATATATTTATATTATTATGTAATAAAATATGTGTATCAACACATAGAATACATTTAAAAAACAATACCAAAGAGCTAACATAATAATAATCTATTGTGCAGGCGTGTCGGGGTCGGGCAAGACGTACGCGTCGATGGTGCTGCTGCGGCGGCTGTTCGACGTGGCGGGCGGCGGGCCCGAGACGGACGCGTTCAAGCACCTCGCCGCCGCCTTCACCGTGCTGCGCTCGCTCGGCACCGCCGCCACGCACGCCAACTCGCACTCCAGCCGCATTGTTAGTTCATGATAATACCTCTAATTACATGTAGTCTGATATGCATTAGCAATATTTAACATTTGATTAATGTGTTCCTCAACTTTAAATTAAGCTTTCAGTTTATAATATGTTACTTATTAAAACAGTCTTATCAGTGTCAGTAATTGTTACAATCTAAATAATATATCATCATATAATATAATATAAATATAACGTACATTTATTACAGAAATGTAACTCCAACAAATTTTTATTCAGAAATAGAAGAAATAGAGCTAGGTAGCTCTATGTGATACTTATAGCTATATCTTTTACATTTTTTTCATAAACTGACTACTAAATAAAGTAAACAGGTATTCAATAGACGTCTATATGTTTTATCTTTTTACACGTGTGTTGTTTGTATTTCCAGGGTCACTTTATCGAAGTGCAAGTGACGGACGGCGCACTGTACCGCACGAAGATCCACTGCTACTTCCTGGACCAGACGCGCGTGGTGCGGCCGCCGGCGGGCGAGCGCAACTACCACATCTTCTACCAGATGCTGGCTGGCTTGTCGGCGGACGAGCGCTCGCAGCTGCACCTCGACCCCTACACGCCGCAAGACTTACGGTTAGCATTTAATAATTTCTCCTATGTGGAACTGCTAATGCCTCCGTTCAGTTTTGTTATACAGTACTTACTAGAACGAATTATTTCACCCCATCATATAAAGTCGCATGCAACAACTAAATACGACAATAACGGTACAGAAATAAACAAAGCAAAGGATAACGTTAATGTTACATTACACCTGAATAGACCAATAATAAATTTTCAGTTGAAAACTCAAACGCAGTTTTCAATGATGTATTTGGAAATGTTGCAATATAGCTAGTATATTGACTTCATAGGACGTTTAAAGACTTGGATCAAAGTAATATGTTTATTTCTGGCAGTTATCTGTCTTCATCTGTGTCACGTCGGTCGGACGCGGAGGACGCGGCGCGGTTCGCGGCGTGGAAGAGCTGCCTGGGCGTGCTCGGCATCCCCTTCCTGGACGTGGTGCGCGTGCTCGCCGCCGTGCTGCTGCTCGGGAACGTCACCTTCACTGACGGCGCGGACGGCACCGCTGAGCCCAGTGGCGAGGTATGTACCTTACCATATACTGTATCCATATCATGGTAGAACAGGTAGGCGTGTAACTCGTAGGCCATCTGATAGTAAGGTCACTCGAAATGACTTGTATCAATGATTGTGTTATTGTACCATCTTTGTAGTAAGTTATGTCGTTATAATGTTATGACGTTCATTTGGGAGCATTGAAGTAGAATTAAAATCGCAGGAAGTCTTTAGAAATAAATCACATTTATAATCGTAAATGTAATCGAATCGGATATCTTATGTCCATAAGTTATGTTATCAATTACTTGTGCCATTATAATAATTGCTTTTAAAAAGTTTATGTACATTCAAGTAAAAATAATAAACACAAGAAAATTACCTAGCAGTCCTCGTGTAAATTACTTTTATCCGACTCTAAGATACATTCTAGGGCAGCTCCAATTTTACAGTTAATTGTTTCCCTCGTATAAGTTTATTGTGAATAACGATTTCATAAAATTGAGTGAATTTACTGGAAAGTGCATTAAGATGAAAAAATGTTTTAGTAGGTTCCTTATAAACTGAAAATCATTCTAGGCAATTTGTAGTTAATTTAAGACGATGTAATAGTTAATTTGACTGTTATGGTGGAGTTTGGTTTTAGGGTGTAGTAACGCTAAAATTAGAAACGTGTAATGCTCGTAGAACATAATAGGAAACTGAAAATATTTAGCTTTTTTCGTTGTAGGTATAATTGTTTATATAATGTGTTTATTAATGCACATGTGCGTCGCAGGCGGAGCTGGCGGCGGCGGGCGCGCTGCTGGGCGTGGGCGCGGCGGCGCTGGTGCGCGGGCTGGGCACGCGCGGCGCGGCGCGGGGCCGGGCGGTGCGCGCGCCCGCCAGCGCCGCCGCCGCCGCCGCCGCGCGCGACGCGCTGGCCAAGGCGCTGTACTGCCGCACCGTCGCCACCATCGTGCGCCGCGCCAACTCGCTCAAGCGCCTCGGCTCTACCCTCGGAACTTTGTCCTCAGACTCTAATGAATCGGTTCGTACTAAATGGCAATTAGAAAGCGTATACTCAGAGGCGGCGTAAGGCATGGGCGACGTGGGCCACCGCCTACGGCCTCGCGGTACAAGGGGCCTCGCGCCTCAATATTTTTTAAAGCGAGAATAAAATAAAATAAAAATAACTACGTTAAAAACAACCGACTTCAAAAACGGAAAAGCAAAAAATAAAAAAGATTGATATTATTAATTACTACTAGGTATGCATCGATACGCCTTTTCGCCGATACGATACCGATACCGATACTCTTATAAAAATATCGGCGATACCGATACCGATACCGATACGCTTAATGTGAATTAAAAAATGAAGGTATGATAAATAAATCACAAGTCAGATTTTTCTTTTATTAATATAAAAAGTAGAGACATAGGTTAATAATAAGGCAATTAAAAATTTTAGTAATTAAAATTAAAATTGATAAGATTTTTGTTTAAAAAACAAAGTAATCTTAAGTTTTGCGGAGAAAGGCGATTTCGCAAGTCGGTTGAATGTCTGGAAAATAGTCTCTCAGATGCAACAGAAGTCAGAACTCATTTGGAAACTAAAGTACTTTTGCGCAATTTTTTTCAAGTTTGGGTATAAAACGTCATTGCGCCAGAAAACGAATGGATCTGCATATCTCGATATATTGGGACAACTCAACAACACACTCACAACTCGTCACTTTACCTCCCGTCACTTTAACTGGCGTCACTTTACCTCCCGTCACTTTAACTTGCGTCACTTTAACTCCCGCCACTTTCACTCACGTTACTTTATCTCCCGTCACTTTAGCTCCCGTCACTTTAACTTCCGTCACTTTAGCTTCCGTCACTTTACCTCCCGTCACTACCTCCCGTCACTTTAACTCGCGTCACTTTACCTCCCGTCACTTTACCTCTTGTCACTTAATTTTGCGTCACTTTAACTCCCGCCACTTTAACTCGCGTCACTTTACCTCCCGTCACTTTAACTTGCGTCACTTTACCTCCCGTCACTTTACTTCCCGTCACTTTAGCTTCGTCATTAATACGTACCTATATCATAAAACGTCATTGCGCCAGAAAACGAATGGATCTGCATCTCGATATATTGGGACAACTCAACAACACACTCACAACTCATCACTTTACCTCCCGTCACTTTACCTCCCGTCACTTTTGTCATTCGTTATTTTAAACTACATTTTAAGTTTCCCTTTATTATCTATAAGTTTCTATTCCCTAAATCGAAATAATTTTGACTTACTTTCACTTTAACTTTAACTCCCGTCACTTTAATGCCCGTCACTTTACCTCCCGTCACTTTAACTCGCGTCACTTTACCTCCCGTCACTTTACCTCCCGCCACTTAAACTTACGTCACTTTAACTCGCGTCACTTTCACTCCCGCCACATTAACTCCCGTCACTTTACTTCCCGTCATTTTTGTCATTCGTTATTTTAAACTACATTTAAAGTTTCCCTTTATTATCTATAAGTTGCTATTCCCTAAATCGAAATAATTTTGACTAACTTTCACTTTAACTTTAACTACCGTCACTTTAATTCCCGACACTTTACCTCCCGTCACTTTAACTCGCGTCACTTTACCTCCCGTCACTTAAACTTGCGTCACTTTAACTCGCGTCACTTTACCTCCCGTCACTTTAACTTCCGTCACTTTAACTAGCGTCCCTTTACCTCCCATCACTTTACCTCCCGTCACTTTAGCTTCCGTCACTTTACCTCCCGCCACATTAACTCCCGTCACTTTACCTCCCGTCACTTTTGTCATTCGTTATTTTAAACTACATTTGAAGTTTCCCTTTATTATCTATAAGTATCTATTCCCTAAATCGAAATAATTTTGACTTTAACTTTCACTTTAACTTTAACTCGCGTCACTTTACCTCCCGTCACTTTTGTCATTCGTTATTTTAAACTAAATTTAAAGTTTCCCTTTATTATCTTTAAGTGTCTATTTATTCCCTAAATCGAAATAATTTTGACTTTAGCTTTCACTTTAACTTTAACTCGCGTCACTTTACCTCCCGTCACTTTTGTCATTCGTTATTTTAAACTACATATAACCCCTCACGCGTCCTACTATAAAATACTGATTTAGTTACGAGCAAATAATGTACGTAGGACGCGTGAAGCTTTAAATTTTCCCTTTATTATCTTTAAGTGTCTATTTATTCCCTAAATCGAAATAATTTTGACTAGCTTTCACTTTAACTTTACCTCCCGTCACTTTAACTTGCGTCACTTTACCTCCCATCACTTTAGCTTCCGTCACTTTACCTCCCGCCACATTAACTCCCGTCACTTTAACTTCCGTCACTACCTCCCGTCACTTTTGTCATGCGTTATTTTAAACTACATTTAAAGTTTCCCTAAGTATCTATACCCTAAATCGAAATAATTTTAACTAACTTTCACTTTAACTTTAACTCCCGCCACTTTCACTCGCGTCACTTTAACTCCCGTCACTTTAGCTCCCGTTACTTTACCTCCCGTCACTTAAAATAACGAAAATAGTATACGGTATACTATTTTCGTTATTTTCACTGATTTTGCTAAACTTCGATAATAATTCATTGACAATTGAATTTCAAACCGTAAAAAATTGCACATTGTGTTGAACGGATGAGATTTATTTTATAAAAATGTGAAAATTATATTTTATTATTTGGTGTTCTAATATATGCGTTGAAGCTTGTTATTTTATATGTTGTTTTTTAGAAATAGAACATGTTATGTGGTCATTTTGAATTTTAAAACATTTTTTTAAATTTAAGGCATGCATGACTCTTATGTTCTTTTACACAAATAAACAAAAATATTCTCAGTACTAACGAACGTTTTAAATACTGTATACTTAGTTAATGACAACTCAATCTCAATCAAAAATTTATTCGTATAAACTTTATGTAACATTTTTTAACTATCATTGGACCACAATCCACAACCAAAGTATTTGTATTGATAAGGTGCACCAAGACGCCGCATCGCGCCGCGCGTCGACGGCCGGCAGCGGCGCGCGGAGCCGAGCGGGCGCGCGCTCGATGGCCGCGCTCAACGACGCCGTGCGACACGCCACCGACGGCTTCGTCGGCATCCTCGACATGTTCGGCTTCGAGGACGCCGCGCCCAGCCGCCTGGAACACTTGTGCGCTAATCTGTGCGCAGAGACCATGCAACACTTCTACAACACTCACGTATTTAAGGTAACTAGATTGTTCTATAAATAAGTAAGAACTAAATTTTATTATCAGCTATTAATTTTATGAATTAATAATATGCACACATAAATATAATATGATAAATCTATCAAGTGTAACGTTCCTACTTAAAAAAAATATGCTCCTTTATTTATTTTTTTTTTAATATTTTTTTCGTTGCATCAACTGTAATGCATATTACACATATGATCAAAAACAGAGGTGGCTTTTTTGAAGAGGTCCAAAAAAAACTTACCCCAGCTGCACCATAATAATGAATAACACTTGAACAGTCGTCAGCGGAGTCGTGCCGCGAGGAGGGCGTGTCGGGCGCGCTGGAGGTGGAGTACGTGGACAACGTGCCGTGCATCGACCTGGTGTCGTCGCTGCGCACGGGCCTGCTCGCCGCGCTCGACGCCGAGTGCGCCGCGCGCGGCTCGCCCGACCAGTACGTCGCTAGGATCAAGACTGCACACAGGTATTCAATTAAAGCCTGCAAAATATGTTATCCAAGTTTCTACAAAATAAGTAATAATTTATCAATGCACTGTTTCAAATGTAATTAATAGGTAATGTTTTTTAAATGTTTATGTTTCCACTTGCTAATCTTTAAATAAAAACTCCGATTATTTAAGGGACCTATGATTGAGTTAAAAATATGGGTAACAAGATACAGAGGCAACTAGTACCTAAATCGTAAATTTATACAAAGATTTTATGAAAAAGTTGAGTTAGTTGTATGCACATATATGTGAACATCGAATCAAATCTTAATTTTTAATTGACTTAACTCAACGAGATAACTTAGTTTAAACATAAACCACTGTAATATATTATTTATCATTTTCATATAGCTAAATATCACAAATGATAATTCTTAATAATTCTCCAGAGGTCACCCGCGTCTGTGCGAGGCGCGGCCGCCGCACCCGCGCCGCTTCGCCGTGCGCCACTACGCGGGCGAGGTCACGTACGACGCGACCGACTTCCTCGATGCCAACCGCGACTCTGTGCCTGATGATCTGCTGGCTGCCTTCGATACGAGGGCTTGCGAATTTGGCTTTGCGACACATCTGTTTGGAGCTGAACTTAAGGTTCAGAATTATACATTTATACTGAATATGGAAGTGTGTAATTTGGCAAAAGTAATGAAAGAGATTCAATGAAACTTGGCAGTGTTATAGCCTACGTAGCAAATAATAAATAAATATTAGCTTTTGTTAAAACTAGTGGATTTTTGATAGGGGATTAACTCCATGTGAAATCAGGACGATGACTAGTAACTAGCATCTATAGGCAAAAAAAAAATCTTGTTTCCAATTAATAATATTATAGATGACAGAGTTACTTCTAAGTTTTTTTCTATAAAAAGACGTGTGGCACTCGGGGACTGCCGCGGTAATTGCGGTAAAGCTATTGCATGCTATGCCTTCAAGCCACTCCTCCACGCCCGTCGGAGTGGGGAGCACAGTATTACAATATTATTTCCTATTGTAATACTGTGGTGGGGAGTGTGAGGTTTTTCGTTACGCAATTTCTAGATTCGGTCCCCGCGCTCAAGGCCCGCTATAGAAGCTATGCAATAGCTTAATAATATTATGTTACGAATAAACTATGCATATGCAAAATAACAGAGTATACAAAGAAGATAATATTCTGGTTTGGTTGCAGGCGCTGTCAGCAGCGGGCGGGCCGTCGGGCGCGCAGTTCCGCGCGTCGCCGACGGCGGGCGGCGCCAGCGCGGCGCCCCCGCCCGGCGCGCCGCTGTCGGGCGCCTCCACGCTCACGCAGGACTTCCACACGCGCCTCGACAACCTGCTGCGCACGCTCGTGCACGCGCGGCCCCACTTCGTGCGCTGCCTGCGGGCCAACGCCACTGAGGCGCCCATGCAGTTCGATAGAGCTACTGTCGCTACGCAGGTACGTGTTGTTAGATAATAATATAACTGTTTATTTGCGGGCCTCCTACAGAAGCAAGGATATCTTTATTAAAAGTGTTTTTTAACATTTCATTACATCAAAGATTTTGAATTTTTATTACAAGAAGAAGATTGAATCAAGATTGTCGATGCCTATTCAAACTACAGCCGTTGTTCACTACCGTACTCAGATCGGTACGTGATAAGAGTTTCTATAATATACTACGTTACCTATACGCTACGGCGGTAGCGGATTCCGCTCTGATCTGAATAGGCCTTTATATTCTTTGAATTTAAAGGCAAAAATATTTTTTTTTTCAATTCAAGTGGAATATTTTTATCTTCTTTGTATCGTATTCTTCTTAAGTGTATTTTTATCTATCACTATCCTGATTTAAAAAAAAAAGTTAAACTGATATATTTGATTGGCAGGTGCGAGCGCTACAAATCCTGGAGACGGTGCAGCTGATGGCGAACGGGTACCCGCACCGCATGCGGTTCCGCGCGTTCGGCGGGCGCTACCGGGCGCTGTGGGCGCGCGGCAAGGAGGAGTGGGCCGAGTGGGACGGCGAGGCGGCGGGCTGCGCGCGCGTGCTGCGGGCCGTGGCGGCCGGCGGCGCGCCGCCCGCACCGCGCTCGCCCGCCGCCGTGCGCTGGGCCATCGGCAAGCGGCACGTCTTCCTCAGCGAGGGGATGAGACAGGTCACTACTAGTTATCGATATAAAACCTATTTTACATTTAACATTAACGAATAAGAACTGACATCTCTGTTGTAATTGGATAAAACAATCGAGCAGATCGATTTCTTATTATTACTAATCAATCAATCATGGAGAGCGTGTTCATTGTTCCTATGTCTTTGCTTGCAGCATTTGAACAATCTATCCTTCATATATGAAACACCTATTTAAGAAAAAATGTAGTTGAGAACAACAATTTCAATTTTTACTGTGCACTTTACAGCTTAAATAGTGTGTGCAAGTTTTATCAATCAAATTGATTGTGCGCACAGGTGTTGGAGCGCATGCGTCGCGCGCGGCGCGCGGCGGCGGCGCAGTGCATCCAGGCGGCGTGGCGGCGGCACCGCGCGCGGCTGGCGGGCGCGCCGCGCCGCCCGCGCCCCGCGCCCATCGCCGGCACGCCGCCGCCCGAGCCGCCGCTCCCGCCCGCGCACTCCAAGTGCGACCCCGCGCTCGTCAAGCGCACCTGCTCGCTCTTCGGCCTCGACTTGGTTAGTTCCCACTTACACAGTTACACTGTTCATTACACATACGTAATGATATTGTTTGTCGTTATATCGAGAAAGGTTAGTGCGATAGTAAAGTGAACGCAGTCGCATGTGCAGGAACGGCCGCCGCCGTTGCCGCCGTCGCGCGCGTACACGGTGTCGAACGGCGTGAAGCTGGGCTACCCGCAGCAGCGCACCGTGGCCGCCGACTGGGACGAGGCGGGCGTGCGCCTGCGCGCCGGCGACACCGTGCTCGCGCTCGGCGCCGCGCCGCGCGGACACGTCACTGTGCAGGTACACCACACTACACAACGTATCACTGCTACATTAGTATAAATATTACCTAAATTTTCCCAGAAATTTCAAGTTACTTGAACAAAAAATACTTACATAATATTTCCTACCTATTTGATAATCGTACTTACATTACGGTTCGTTACAGAATAGCACATATATAATAAAATATAATAATAGGTATCCCAGACCGTTTTTTTGCTAGTAATTTATAAGTATCAACGTAACCTATCATTAACTGTATATTGTATGTAGGTGTGCGGTCGCACAGTGCCGGTGCCGCACAGCGTGCTGGCGCCGCCGCGCGCGCCGCGCCCCGCGCCGCCGCCGCCGCCCGCACCCGCATAGACTTGCTCAGCCGTTAACACAAACACGTACATAATAAACTGTATTAATGAAATCGTTTCACATTCACGATAAGCCGACTCTGCAGAATTCTGTGAAAAAATATAAAACACGAAAAAAAATTCATCATCAATCTTCTTAGACTTACATACTCGTAGGCTAATGACTCAAAACATGACACTGTTGTATGGTTGCTCAATTTCTGAAACAGTTAAATAATGTGTATGTCGATTAATTTCAATACAGGAAATTGAAAAACAGTAATTTCAAAAATCATACCTCACAAAATGGTATTACAATAATTATTAGTACCAGTAATCACGATTGCAAGCAGCCATTTTTCTTGGTTCCATTAACACAGTGTATTGATATCTATAGACAGGACTATTTACTTTACTGAGAAATACATTTACACTACCGATAGTAATAACACGCTACTTTAAATAATGATTCAAGTATTATGACGAGTCCGGGCTGAGGCCTGTGATGACAATCGAAACTGAAAGACTAATCCATACTCAACATGATAACTTATATAAATCTTTGATAATATAAATCGCGTTGTGAACAATCAATGGTGCCTTATTGTAAATAGTAGGTTAAGTATTTATGAGAGCGATGAGATTTGTGCTAGAGCGTGGATGTTCTGTAGTCTGTCACGTGACACGCCTGTAACTTTAGTGGAGAAAGTAAGATATTTTTATCTTTCGGTTAAGTATAAATTTAGAAGGGTCAGTTTTGGTAAGAATCTATAAATAGCGATTAAAAAGCTTAGATATGAAAAGTATTTGTGTTATAAATGTTGAATTCGAATATTTTAAGCCATTTGTAAGCTGACCATATTTTATTTGCAGGATACCTATATTGTATTTTCGTTTATAAAATATTTACATTTAAGTGTAATTTAAAAGAATATTTTCAGTATTTACAATTTACCAACTCACTATAATTACGTACCATATCTAAGACGAATGCTGTTACCTTAAATTACATATTTTTATGGATAATTGTATAAAATTTATGTTTTCTCACACTAACAAATACAATTTCATTGTAACGACAAAATAAGTGTTATAATTTGTATTATTAGTAGATGTATTTCAATATTGCGTTTTTATTTAAATTGAAACATTTCAAACAAATTATTTCATGTATTCTGTATCTGGAATGTAATAAGTGGGGAAATGAAAAAGAAACTCCAAATCAAAGCTTGCCAACATGAGTCTGATACCTTACTGTACTGAGATGGTAACTAGATTAAGGTTATAATAAAAGGCATAATAATTTAAAATAGTTTTATTTACCCATTACAATATAACAGTAAATAAAGTATGGAATGTAAACGCGGCGGCGTCGGGCGGTCTCGCGCTATTCCGGGACCGACTCGTTTATTTGTCACACACGGCGCGATCTGCGAGTTCAATCCACCAAGCAATAACCTCGGTGTTTGAACAATTGAAAAGAAAAGTTTTTGGAGGTAGTTTAATAATGCATGAACATTAACAAAAAGTTTTGAGTTTTGAAAATACCAAATTACTTTTACTTATGAGATCAACGGAAAGTAAATTCAACAATTTAAATACATAATCGATATAACACCATAGCATTAATAATATATTTCCAGAAGGGTTATATAGTTCCCGCATGACGCCACCGCGGGGCGCGGCGGGTCCTTCGTCCGACCACATCGCGTCCAGTTTGCTACACCTATACAATATTATATGAACACACAGCGAACGCCAACACGGTATTCGAGAGACTGTTTTACTATGTATTTATTGACACGTCTGAGCAAAAAATATTAATGAAAGTATTGATATCTTAGACTTTATTTAAAAACACGCTTAATCTCATGAAATTACTGTATTGTCACCGTTGATAAAGTATACTTACAAAATTGGAATTAAAATTTTGTTTACTTTGTTTTAAAGTGGATCAAAATAGTCTTTAGGAGTCGGTTACATACAGGTAAAACTAATAAACGCGTGTTAAAAAGCTCTCGAATCTCGTGTTTCACAGAAAAGCTAGCATTCAATACAGTAACACGTAACAACCCGGCTTCCTACGATAATGTCTACGATAAACTTCATATATTCTCGTTATATCAAACAGTTATAATTTATATAGAGAAGTTTAAATTCCACAACAACTAGAGGTCAGAGCAAACTTGGAAGAATACGATATTTTATATCTTGTAAGGGCCAATTTCATAATAACAATTTGGTAGCATTTATTTGCTATAACATATCATGATCTTAAACAAATTTCATACATTTCATAATTATTCTAGTTTTGCATTTATTGCAATTTCTTGAGTTGATCTATTAAAACATTATAACACAAACTTTTTATAAAAGTACATATTTATAAACAACTTCCAAGTTTGCACCGAGAGATTAATAGCAAAGTCAGACAACAAGATTTAAGGTCCCATCGAATTAAATATACAATAAACATTATTATATTTCGTTGAATTTATGTAAACAATTGAAATTTAATGTCAGTCTGACGGTCAAAAGACATTATGAAGATTCGTTAAATTTTATTGGAATTATTTCATCATAACTTTTTGTTACATAAAAAAGTAATTTCATTTCATTGCAACCGCCAGACCAACATCATAAATGTAAGACAAATCGATACACATTTATAATGTAAAAAATTGATTAAACACTACACTATTCTATGAGATAAATCCAAAAATTCTCAAACTTCTTAAACCTGAGTTTTTCTACAAAATACGTACGAAAGTAATATAATAGGTATGAGCTATAAGTTCTACGTACAGAAGACAGAAGCAAGACATTGGCAGCGCGTCGTTAAGCGGAGGTAGATACGATACTATACAATATTACGATACTAAACTCGATAACTAAGCAAAATTTGGCCGTTTTGCACAATGTCATATGTATTGTATGAGGGAATTCATAAACACTAGAAAATTAATAATACTTTTCACACGCGCAGTTATTTTGTTGCAACTACGGAGTTTCTTGCCTGTTCTTCTCCTGAGAAACTGCTTTCCGAATAGGTGGTTAATGGTAATACTATTTTGACAATTCAATTAGAATAAGCATACAGCCGTACAAATAAACGAGTTATAACATTTTATGCAAAGAATAAACTAAGAATAAGGAAAAATCATACAAATAAACACGAAATAAATGTAACCTAGTATAACTTCGTAATAAGTATTCATACTAATGCTATTCCGTCCTTATTACGGCTACCACCCTAGTATAAGTCTGACATAACCGAGTTATAACATATCTTTTAGTACATTGTGCTGTGTTTTACAAGTTTTAGAAGCAATTTTCAATCTAAATTTGAGATAATAGCAATGAGAGTAATACGAGAAGTAGGAAAAGTTGAGCAAATTAATAATTTCATTACGTACCTATTGAAATGGAAAATTTTGTATGAAATGTCAAAATATACGAAATTATGAAAAACCCTTTTGATATTTATAATGATTTATTTATTTACAACATGCGCCAAACCATACATACATAAAACTTATTTCTAAACTTATCACAATAATATACACTTTCGTTGAAAATATAAATCTTCTAAGCCTGGAGTTGTATGTTTTGAGTACCAGTTATTTGGCAACTCTCTATCTCAAAGTGGGTTTATCTTCTGTTCTCCAGATATTGGATAGCGTTATCTATCATTTGCTTGCATATTTAATGATATACATACATATTTAAATTATTTCCAATAAATATTTAAAAAATAAATAAACAGAACATCGTATGATGAAACTTCACAACAAATTCGACGAAGTCAAACGAGCGTCAGCAAAATGACAGCACCAAGGCTTAAGGCTGCAGTCTAGCAAAATTGCGTTTTCAACAAGTTATTTGACAATTTTTTCCCGGCTAATGAAATGATAAACTGAATTTTTTTTTCTTGTTTATCAATTAGTGTTATATACGCAATGCGCGTGAATTTTTTCACATTTATAAAGTTACTTTATGTTACCTTAATCAGGCCTTCAAGATAAGTCTCTTTCCCCCAAAATCATTTCGAGCTAAGTTTGTGCACTCACTACGTTGCAACCGATTACAATTTACATAATCTGATCAGCGCATTATTATCCTTATATAGTCGTTATTAAAAACTGCTGAATACAATTGCCGAAAAACTTATGATTTTCTTAATTAGAGCGTTATAAATTCATTAAATTTCCCATTTTTTGCCTTACAAAATCGATTGATAAATACTGCTAAAAGTTATTTTTTCCATTAATTTATTCGAGTTGGTTGAAGACCAATGAGTATTAATCCTTTAAAAAAATTTTTTTTGAATTTTGATAATTCTTTAAATATTAAAAAAATATTTAAAATAATAAGGAAAAATCCTAGCGAATTTCTTTAGTCGCGCTCCTTGGGCCGGAGCGTTCTGACGTGTGCTCTACGCTCGATTTTCCTTCATACCGAAGTGAAAGTTGCTCTACTTCATTAAATTTAATATTTTTGTTAATTGATTATTTTTATCTTAGTTTTGTGCAAATATTCGTATTTTTAAACATTTGATTTCGATATGGAAAATAAACGAAAAAAATACGCGTGTAACTACTAGAAAAAAAATTATCTTCGAACATAAAGTTAATGAAACCAAATAGATTGCAAAGGTAATTGGCAACAATTTCTTTATTTTACGGGGTGTCAGTAAAGGGATGTATATTTCTTTAAAACTAAAGTAAGCTCATAAATTTTCTTATAATATAATTTTTTTGAAGTACCAAAAATGTTTATTTTTCGTTTGAGAAATACGAAATATAATATAAACTTGTATTGAGAACTTGAACTTCCCAAGTTCATCCGGGGAAATCCCCATACGGGGAAAATGATTTGTTTACTCCAAAATTGATCCGAGGTGTTTTAATTTTTTCTTCTAGTCATTTTCAACGTAGCGGCATGTTGTTTGATTATTAATTTTGTAACTTAAATACAGGATGTTGGTTTTATATTCTGATCTTACAGACGCGCTGACAAATTTAGTCCACCATTTCTAGTTTAGTCTAACTACAAAACTACCAAAAAACTCTAAGTACCAATATTAAAACGAATGGATTATCATCACATCATCAAAATTCAGTGGGGTTGAGAACTAAACAAACAGAAGTAACAGAGACGCGAAGAATAAAAAAAGAGGACGAAAACGATAATTCGTTGATGCTTTCCCTTTTCGACGTATTGTTAGGGTACATCACCAATCTGCAAAAAACAAAACTGATGATTCCCAATTGCTGATTAAAAATGAAAAACAAATAATCGACAACAGTGGTGAAAATTTGCTGATCACAATGAAACATCCTTCAGTGGTAGCAGATTTACTCATTTAAAATGTATCGGTGAACAGCGTAAAGGAGAGGAGGACAGGAAAACATTATGAATGTGGATGGTGGATTGTATACAGGGTGTAATCGATAAGTATGTGCAGGCGATTATGACGTTATTATTGCAGGTATCAAAAAACTTAAAACTGATATCGAAATTACTTTACCTAATGAGCAAAATGACAATAATAACTTTTTAAAAGTATAACGAGAAATATCTAAAAAATTTACTTTATACACTCCCATATCAAAAAGGGAAAATGGGACTAGTAGAAGTTAAATGTCTAATTCCGGCAAAAGACATGAATGCGGAAGATGCGGTTAAAAAAAAAATTAATATTTGAAATACAATGCAAAAAATAACACTTTTGTCATAGATAAGAATCATGACTATTTTTTCCAAATTCAGGGACAACTAAACGTTGCAGAAGCAGAAGTCTGCTTATTTGCTGTTTGGACTGGAGTGAATCATTCGTTAAAAATAGAATATGTATATAAAATAGAATATATAAAAAAGTATGTAACGTTTAGGCAAAATAAAATGATGGACCATTATTGGATTTTACATAAATTGCCTACTGTCAGAATTGATTGATTCGAGACTTCAGCATTCGATGCCCATCAAGGACCCATCCTATATCATTCAAGCGATTGAAAAAAAAGAGATAAATCCAGTGCAACCGATAAAGCATCAGAATGCTAGCAAAAGATTTATTAGGTTTATCAATATAAATCTATATATTATACATAATATAATAAATCTGTAGAAGACGCGAAGACTGACATCCGCGCGGACGGAGTCGCGGGCGGAAGCTAGTCAGAAATAAATATCTTTTGTTTTCATTTGCGTATTTTTCTATTTTATAATTTTTTAACACAAACATTATGTACATTTTTTTTATTAAATACAAAATTTGTTTATCCGTTTTAGAGTTATGCATTTTGTATGGAAAGCTTATTTTTTTTATATTTCGTCCAAATTTCTTTGTAAAAGTTGATCAGTTATATAAACATGAAGTTGAAGATATCAATAGAAAGTATTCGCAAATTTTGTGTACTGATAAAAAAAAATCACCCGGTGTAATTTTCACGAAAATTGTTTCAAATTGTCATTTTTGGTACTTATTACGAATATTAAATTATACGAATGATTTAATTTTTAAAAATTAAGTGGAGCAACTTTCCCTTAGTACATTTGTATTATTTACATATAGGATGACAGGATGCATTTGTTTGCACTACTAGACCAAGCCCTTAACCGTAGACAATTTCAATGTTTTTCATAATTTTGTGAATGAATTGCGACGTTGCCGCTTCGCGCCTATTGCATAGCGTGAGCATAGATACATCGACGTTATTCCAAATTTATTTGTAAGAAATTATGACATCCATATTCTTTATTTATTCTTATCATATCTATGCATTGCATAAGGTTTGAATAAGCAAGTTTTTATTTGTACGGCTGATAGACTTTAGAGCATTAAACCAACAGAATAAGTCTAATTGAATAAATAAATGTTAAGGTTTGATAAACAAAGTAAGACATTCCGAATTGAACAATGAACATGTGTCAGATATAATGCATGAAGTAGTTTCGAGAGATTTAGTGAATGCTGTGATAGAACACACTATTAGCGTATTTGTTATGTTATTATGTCTGAGAATGCAAAGACAAATTATTACCAATTGAATTATTTTTACTTACAACTGGAATATTCTTTCAGTTAAGACTTGAGGTGGTTGTTAATCATCTCGATAGATGGCGCGCGGTGTGTCCCTTAGACACATAAAAAACTGAAAGAATAGACTAAATTCGATCGCTCTGGCGGGTCACGAACTCACGAGTGGCCGAGTTGGTCAGGCATCCGCCCCGGAATGGCGCGAAAGGATGCGGGTTCGAGTCCCGCCTCGTGATCGAATTTTTTCTATTCTTTATAAATTTATATTTATAAAGCATTTGAATGCCATTAAATCAAAACTATCAATTTCAGTTAAGACTTAAGTTCTTTACTAGCTTGGATGTATAAAACAGAATTAATAAATAATCATGTGTAAATTTAATTTAACTATGTAGTTACATTATATCAATATATTTTTACCATGTCAAGAAATCATACAATACATATTCCACTGTGCACTATTATACACACATATTTGAGTTATTGCTTATTAATACTGTAAACCTACGTTTATTCAAAAACTCGACGAGTCCACACTAGAATTTGTAAAGATATCAAAAAACGCGCATTACGTGTTATAACTCGCAAGTAACGAGTAAGACTATGTAAAGAAGCGAATACAACAATTATATACTAAATATACTACTTACTATACGAGTACAGATCTCAGTCGTTAAGCGATACAATATAAAATAAGGCTTTAGTATGGAGGCTCTACATATTTTTCGATGCACTTTATAATTGACCCTAATATTTTATAGAGTTCAGTGGATTACAATTTGGTCAAACATATAAATATACTTTTGATATAATCTAGGTAACCATTTCAATACATATATTTTGTTAAATATGTAGAGCCCATCATTTAGTTATTTATAAAATAAATGCATAAGATTCTAGATACAATAGATTCGGCAGTTTGCGCGAATTGAACACACGATAAGGCAGTAGTCACACCGCGTACCTTCCGCCGTCTTAAGGAAACAAATCGATTATATTTTATTATTTTATATTTTCGAATAAGACATCGAAATAATGATTATTGAACGGAGTAAGCTTTTAGCTCGTAGATATAAACAAATCTTATATATAAAATTCTCGTGTCACAATGTTAGTCTGCATACTCCTCCGAAACGGGTGGACCGATTCTCATGAAATTTTCTGTGCATATCGGGTAAGTCTGAGAATCGGCCAACATCTATTTTTCATATGTACCACGGGCGAAGCCGGGGCGGGCCGCTAGTATTTTTATATTATGTTTCTATTCGACTAATTTTTCATATAACGTGTATAATTTTTCATCACGACTCAAGCACACGTGTCCCGCGATCGATTTGTCTTCCTTGAGACGGTTGCGTCGTTCACAACAAAACCCACGTCTTTCCTGCTTACATTATTATGTTTTTTTATATTACTGTTAAAATACACTACATACAAAATTTAATACATTCAAATTCGAACAAAGCGTTATATACATCGAAATAGAGCAATTTTATTAATACAATACAATATAAATGTAAACCGCCGTAATTAACATCGTCCGAGCCCACCGATCGACTCGACCGGCGATTTGGCACCGGCACAATATAGATCGATAATTTCGTACATTATGCAACATATTGACGTCCATCACTCGACTATAAAATAAAATGGCCGCCCTTGAATTTTTACACCGCGGTTTATTCGCCGGACGTGCCGCGACAACGTATTTATATCGCGCTACATTCGACTCGAACACTGTATCTGGGGATAGTTTGATGCGTTATTGGATCGAGGAGCGTTTATATTGACGAGCGGCGGCGATAAGCGGGCGCGCTAGAGCGTGGCGGGTCGCGGGCGGTACGGGCGGCAGCACAGCGCCGCGAGCGAGCGCCGCTAGTTGCGCGGGATGGGCGTGCTGCACGCCGCCGCGGCCGCCAGCGCGCGCCGCTCCACCGGCGACCGCGGGGACGTCACGCCCTCCCCCTCTCCATCCCCGACCCCAGCACCCTCACCCCCCGCAACACCATCCCCTGCACCCTCCCCTTCGCTCGCTCCGCACAGCGATGTGAACACACTACTAGATGACACTTCGCGGACGCAGCGACGCTGCTCAGCTACGATTAAAAACATACATAAATATAACTGAAATTTAAAAATGAATTACGACGTCCGCAAACGTGTTCATATTTATTTTATTAACGTGTTAAAAGTTTCGAAAAACAAATTTTATGCGTGGTCCAAAAATAAAATATGTATTTCAAAATCACAGAGCGAAAGGTTGTATGTTTTTGTTTATTGTGCGGTCGCCCACTGCGGTACTACGCTGAAAATTGCGCGACCGAAATCGTTACTGACAACAAATAACCTGTATCGATGGTTGGTATAATAAAAACAAAATTTTTACCTTATATTATTGAATAAATCGTGTAACCTTTTTGTAGACAGTGGTAACTTTTCCAATTATTTAAGTCACTTTTGTATAAGGCTCTATTATGTTATCTATAGCAATGAATACCCTTTTATTTAATACGGAAAGTATAGTTCATAATTAATTACTATTTACAAAAGTGAGAAACAAAATTCAGAGCTTCATCATTTCTGCTACATACTTATTCACCGGAAACTTCATAACGCCTCCGACCAAAAAAACTATTAACTTGTTACTTGAATTTTGTCATTAAGATAAAATAACTAATTAGGGATGATACGCACCAATCATATTGTGCAGGTTGTCGATGACCACCTCGGTGTTATAAGTGGCGTCCACCGCGCGCTGCAGGAACGCCGTCCACGTGCTTAGCTCGGCTTCCTGCAAACATGTTCTATTGTAGATATGTGCAAAACTTTGCAAAATTCTATAGACTCTTTGAACGCAAATGAGTGACGGTTTGCCTCAGTATATATATGGAAAACCAACCAACCCTAAAATTCTCGAAATATGATACTCTTTGTATGCAGGCAGAAATCGTGTTTCACTCATGCATAAATCTTATAAAACCATAAAGAATTCATACATCCATTTAAATACCATCTCATCTACATAAATATTGTATCGGTATACCAGAAGCCATCTTCAGATAAGCTTAATTGACAATCTAATCGAATGGAAACAAACAGCCATTGACTAGTGTTCTGGGAAGCATCAAATCGTGCACTTGTGCCCGAAGCCACCGTAAATCACCCATTGTATGGGTCGGTCGGTCAACGTCACCAGAAATGATCGTCACGTCCTATTTGTATACCAGCTTTAGCAGCACATTGTTTGCGGCATGTGGACCGTGACGCAGGACATGGGCTAGAACAAGACTACTAACGCGAATCAGCCGTGAGTAGACTGCCTAAAGCACAAACAATGGGAGATTAGGTCATGAGCTGATCGCAGCTGAAGCACACCCTTTATTGTCAGGTTCATTTACATCAAACATACGCATGTTATACCAATCAGTAACGAATATAGGAAGATCAGTATTATCTCACGACCCTAAAACTCTGAAAACGGCAGATAAGCTTGTGATTTTTTCTCGCTTATTAGGCAATCTCTCGCTCGTTTCGGCTACACGTATAGTAACACTCAATCAATGGGTTCATTGTAACAGTGATTAGCGCGCGTGTAGCGAGACAGTGGGGAACCGCTCGCGTCAGACTCCGTGGCTCCCGAAATAAAACATGACATCGCGCTGCCGCCTGGCAACTGGATGTGTTCAGATTTGCACTATCCGTTTATGACTATGTTACTCTAACAACTATAGTTATTATGGTTAACACACTATTTTAGACGTATCGGAGTTTCATTTTGTTTATTTACAATTCGAACTCATAGAAGATACAGCTACATTATTTAACGTAGCGTATGTTTTGTGAATTACTCATTTTTTTAGGAACACTTTGTTTGTTGAGTATTCAGAAAGTATGGGAAAAAGACAATGAATGTTGAGCAATGAAAGTTTTAGTCCGAGTTAGTGCCATTTGTATAAGTTACCGATATTATGCGACAGTTGATATCACATGTGGTGAGAGTAGACCACCGCCGGTAACATTATCGTTACAGTGATCTATTATCACACTATACCGGTCGGAAATATTTCTCAAATATCTATTTTTATGAAATTAACTACAATGCACTTATTTTTAATTTTGTCTCAGAAAATAAATCAAATAAAATTTTAAGATGTATGTACTTCCTGAAGAAAGAAAAGCCGCGGAGTCCTATTTTCCTTTCGAGAGTCGAGCAACGACGCAGCTAGCAGTAGTTTACAACAATTCATATAGCCCTAGATACTAATAAGGCGATCTATCTAAATAAGCTTATATAATCACATTGCAGATCAACACTACTCATGAGCTTTCCCTAAGCAATAAAGGTTTAGTGTCCTCATTCAAATTGCATAATAGTTATCTTTGGCCTTTATCTAGTCCCACTTTTTAATGGTCACAGCGCCCTTTAAGGTAGTATCTGGGGCACGCATAATTTGCGTACAAAATATAAATAGTAGTGACGGTCACGGGCGCGCACTGACCCATACCCGTCACTTTTATCGCTACGTTTTATCGTTATTTTTGGATACGGTACAAAAAGGTCGGGATGGATTAAAACTAGGTTCCTAGTAGGAGATAGTGATGATACGAAGTATCATGTGACAATTATGTATATGTATTTCATTACACTACCATGATTTTAATTGATTTAAAAACTTTAATCCATCAGAGGTAATCTAGTCGGATAATGTTTCATTCATGAAACATTTACTATTGACAATTGTTCCGTCAATATGTAGGAAAAACGTGAACGTACTGTAGAAATGTTTAGCAAGCAGAGTAGGTATAACCCCAGGCGCCCGGCTTACATAATGTAACAGATCGACCTCAAGGGATCCTGCCTAGATTTAGGGCGCATATTTTATTTCCAACACCTTGCCTACCTTATTTACATGAAAGGTGGTTTTAGAAAATATTGCTTTTCAGTTAGATTGCATTCATAATAAAATATATTAAATTTGTATGTAAGTAGGCAATTATAATTGTATATTCCTCAATCAAGAACCGTTCTTTTCCATTCTTGACTAAGATTCCGAAAATACTCTTGAGATCTACGTTTTGCTGATATGTGATGGTATTATAATATAAGTTTTCCTTGTATTCTTTCCGTTTACTAAGCTTGCAATTACTTCTGGACCCGTGCGGCGTGTCTTAATGATATCCTCTGTGGATATAAATCTCAATGGCAGATGTCGCGCGATGTCACACGGTGTGTGTGATCGAATTAGTGGATTCAATGAGTCCTTCCTTCGCCCGCCACCTAACGTATGGCGCGCGATAATTTGCTGACGCCATGCACTAATAATAACTCTGATACACGCTTCAATAATAGATTCATAGACGAAAATTTTTATAACAGCCGTACTCGACATCCATGGTATCGTCTATCGGTGTATGCCCAGAATCTTCCATGAGAGTCTCAAGAAAGGAGATAAAGATTCCAGAAATAAGATAAAGGTATATCAGATACCCAGCAAAAGGAAAGAATAAAGCTGATAACGTACTGTACCATATAACCCCGCCTTTGTTACGTAACCTTGATCTTGCCTGGCATTCCTTTACAACTTATAACATCTCCCAATTAGGCGTGTGGCACGTGCTTCGCTCAACTACAATGAATGAGGATGAGCTAGATATTACAGAAACGTTTATTGTGATTTTGTAATCATTCAAGAATACAACAAACGACACTGAAGCCAGTAACTATATATATTACTGTCTTTCAGCCAATGATGTGAAAGTTTTCAAAAGTAAACAAAGAATACATTTTTGTAAAGAGATACATAACATAAACACGATATGTAGGTCAAAGGCTCTATTCGCTAGAAGATGTATAGCTACTCAGCTCCGAGGAAAGGGGATCAATGTCAGCTCCTTGCAACGCTGGCTTGGAGCTAAGAAAGAAGCGATTCCTCATACATACAACATATTGCATTGGCAGTCTTTTTAACATTTCAAAACTTATACTGAAATACTGAGGTTACGAAAATTGCAAAATATTTAGAATAATGTAAATTGTTATTTATTTAAAAGTATACAGCGTACCAGAAAAATTAATTGCAGTGGTATACTGCCATTTATTTTTCTGAATTTCTTTAATTTTGAAAGTTACTTATAGGAAACAATTATTTTTTAGCAGTTGTTACTTTTATTTATTTGAAAAAAAGTCCATCTCCTGTGTCGTCATAAATGTCTAACATTAATTCGTGCCAAAAGCTTTCGGAAAAAATCTATATAACAAAATATAATATCTAGTAAGTAGTTGTCGCTGTGTTCGTGGCCGTACCCTCCTCTGAATTGGGTCAGTCGTCGGCGCAAGGTTAAGGACCAGCGCGCGCCGCGTTACTTACACTGCCGCGCGATCCCAGCCCGCTATCCTTTGACCTACCACATAGCGGACTTGCTTGTACTTCTAATGTTGCTATATTACTAGAAAGTAGGAGTTTGTTAGGAAATTATAAATTATCAAAGGGAATACTTGTTTACTGATAAGTAACTTGTATGTAATTCGAATGGGAAAAACATATCTCATGCTTCTTGAATTGGGAACTATGTAATTTGGAAATTGGGACGTTCATGAAGTCGCCTATGCGCGTAGCGTGATTGAAAAAAAATCTTAAATTTAAACTTAAACGTAAGTATACATTTAAAAATGAATTCACTGCGCGTCTCTATTGAAGAGAAGAACTTTTACACAAAGATAAATTTAGTGTTCCATTACCATAATCGTTCAAAGAAAGTGGGTTGGTAGGATGCGGCGGGTCGCTTCGATAATGTTTTGTGAGGAAATTGAATTAATTAAGCGTCGGCGTAAATAGTACAGAGATCTGAGATCATCTGAGGCCACCGGTGTTGGTGACCGAAATCACTAATTATTATTAATTAACCTCACACCGACTTGCCAACTCAATGACGCCGAAATAATGGGACACCATCTCTTCGGCGTATAAATGGTCGAATTATGCAAAGGATGTTTTTGTTTGTTCAATGTTTTCGTAATCCTGGGTAGGGGATTCAATAACGAATAACGATGATTGCGATTTTGTCCATAGATTTACCAAGCTTTTGAAAATGTGAATTTTATGATTTCCTTGACCTCCTGACGTAAGCCCATTTCTGTGGCAGGTAAATTATTATCAGACACAAATATTTCTAATTATTTTATAAAAGTAAAGCAAAGCATTATTTTTTCAATACAAGAAATGATAATATTAAATTCACCAAAGACGTGAAGCGTGTGATGGCGTATGTCATTAGACAAGCTTGTTAGCTTGGGACTTTTGCAAGGACGTGGGATGATCCTTTTTTTCCTGTTTTATATGCGTTTATAACGAAAATTTTAATCCGCGCTCGTAATATTCAACGCACACGTTCTTTGTCATCACTGTGAAGTTGTTGAATATTTTATTAGAAAACAGAATGAGAAAATATATTTTAACATTCGTAGAAACAGAATAATAAATCATCAGAAGGTCTTAGATGTTAAAACAAATACTATTTAAATAGCAAACGTTATTTACCGCAGGTAACAGCGAATTTCCGATAAGATTGCAATATTAAATTAGGCATTGGGGACACCCTCGAGTTCTGTATCAGATAAACGAGTAACGATATCACAAGCAGACTAATGTTTCGGATCCGCGATAAGTTATCGAGACATGTGAATATATGTTAATGTGCTATTGGAACGGAAGACTTGACTTATATCCTCGTCATTTGGCAAATTTTATTACAATAAATGTTAAATCTACGTCGTTTTTTATTAAGCAAAAAGCAAAGCAAAGCAAAAGCAAAGCAAAGCAAAGCAAGAAAGCAAACATTAATAAATTTGAAGATTAGTACATTGTAGAGTTGTAGACACGGTATTTAAACAACGCTAAACTAAAGGTTAGTCATATGAAAAGCCTTGTGTGGTAAATTTAATCATTATATGTATCTCTGATTTTTCAGTCAATAAAAAATGTATGTAATTTTATTTTATCATATGTAAGTTTTCTTTTTTATTGTATGAAAGCATTTCAAAAATATATGATAATGCAAAAATAAATAAATGTACAACCGCGGCCGTCGGGTCACCCACACCGCGCACGCGACTGGGCGGTCGGGGTCCTGCGCGTGCGCTTTCACTGAGATTAACGCCAACAATAGATCTAGTAGGGCTGCCACCGCTTTAAAAGTATTCTTAAATTAGATCGTTTTCAATTTATCATAGAAGTAAAATAATTAAATAAATCTCAAAATTTATAACGGAATGTTGATTGGAAGCTAGTAGACCCATACTTTCCGTGAGTATTTTTTCAGAATAAACTCTATTTAAGAATTGCTTTACCAAAAAATTGTTTACTAAGACGCAATAAACACACATTGTTTAAAAGAGATTTAAGGATTAACGCAATGATATTGAATTATGACACTGGTGATTGGATATCAGATATGGGATCAAAGTACTGGATAACAAAGCTCATAGTATTGTATTATGTAGAAAATCAGTTCAAAGCCCTTAACGTATATTAATCACGAATTTTCGACATACACTAGCGCGGAACGCCACTATTGTTTTTTCGATTGAAAAATTCTGTATAACTTTTTAGTTACCTACACAATCAGGAGGAATAAATAATAAAATAATCGAAAAATAGCAAAAGTATGTTGGAATACGGAAAATCTTACTGTTCTCGTTTACGTGGATAAAATAAATGATAATATTGTAGTGCAGTAAATTCGACACTAAATTTATTGACGAATAGGACGCTGTATGACAGTATGAGCTCGTCAGTTCGTCACAGATTAATATTTGGTTGTAGAAGCATTACAATAGTAATTATTGACAACGGCAACCCTAATAGTACATTAGAAAGTGAAACATGTAAATCCCATGCGATATGATTGCGGTAACCCGACTTCCGTCACGGTCCGCGGGCCCACAAAGGATAACTGTCGCTAGCGGTACACACACACACACACACACAGAACACAATGCTGTAATTAATACGTACAACTATTGTCTAAAATCTAGAACACGTATGTGATCCGGTGTAATAAAATACTGAAAAAAGAAATTTTTTGAATGACAGTTATCCGCTTCCGAGTTGTTACATATTTCTGAACTAAATAATAATAGTTTAAAAAAACTAAAAAAACACGCTTTTAGTTCGGTTTTCTATAAAAAACGTTATTTTTTTAACTATTATTTATTTTATCAAATTAGTGTATTGTCATCGGTCCTCAATAAATCTACAAAGTTTGAACGAAATCTGGCCGTTTAAAGTGGGTCAAAATTGCGCCCAAAGAAGTCGGTTACAAACAAACATACAGGTGAAGCTAATAAAAAGCGTGTAAAAACAATTTGATCGATACAGGTTCTATAGTTAAAATTGTCGTAATACGGTAGCATTCAAACCATGAAAATATACTTCAAATATATGCTGTGACTCTGAAGTTACACCCTCTAATAATCTATTTCAGTATCAAACGTCAGATTCTAAACAAAGCCTTCTAGAATATTGGCACGTAAAAGTTTTCAAGGATCTGCACATAGATACTGTGAAGCACCGAAGCGAGCTATTCATCGCTTGCCGGTCAAGACGCTGTAGGATCCCTCATCCCACTCGACGGCTAGGCACTAAGTAAGCACTAAACACAAAGCAGCTCTCGACTCGTCTCGACGTCGCTTACGCCACTTTATCCACGGAGCTCACTACTCGTGTCATTCTCCCCAAAATCCCAACTAATATTCCTCAAAACTCCGGGAGCAAAGTTCTTTTCGGTACCTCAGTAAACATATGCATTGTCAAACACGAAATATATTAAATGCGAACAAGCTACGATTCTCTCATGCATAGCTAAGCAAAGATGTTTCATGCAAACTCAATATAATTTCATGATGTTGGGTTAAAAGACTGGAAAATGCACCGGCATCCGTCCGAGAAAATTCAAGTATTAAACGCTTCACTGGAGACGCTGTCTACACGTATTTATGCATACTACGTGCGTACAACGTCTACACTGAAGATGATTTATTGTCGAGCCAATTTAATAGGCAACATTTGACGTCTATCAATTTTATCTTCGAAGAGAGGTAACCTGCTTAAAAACATCGATTAAAGTGAATTAATCGATACGGATTTGAAACATTTGTAAATCGAATTTATTAATTTATGATGATTTTTGTTCACAAGTAATCAATGCATTCGATTCTAGATGTCAGATCTCGATTTTTAGAGTAACATCTCTGGTATTTAAAAAGAAAAAAGGTTTATTAACACAAAATTGTAGCGACGTCAGTTCTTCAATTCAGAAATTGTTTATTATGTTTAGAATGGTTCATCAGTAAAATGAAATCTTAAAATTACTTGTATCGGTCATTATTATTATAAATATGTAATCGTTATTGAAAAAAGTTAAGCAAATGTGCAGATCTAACAGAAAGAAATATCATGTTATTCTATGTTGTCGTTACTAGGTTACGTTGTAGAATTTTGTTGAACTGTCAAATGTTGCCTATTAAAATGGCTCTTCTTTAAATTATAGTTTATATTTTAGCTGGAGTACGCAAAAAGCTTTTCTGGCACTTATAAGCCGGCCTTAAAAGGGAGATTATTATTATTATCTTTTTCGAACAAAATTATGATTAAAATAATAATCCATTTCGACATGTATATTACCACATTTTTTCTTCATCCTCAAAGACACAAAGAAATCTCAGCAGCGATCGTGTTTACAAAGCTATCGCCTATCAACATGATAGATTGTCGCCGGTCACTGACCGCCCAGACCCACACCTATCTATCCGTCTTGTAATTACTTCGATACGTTGCGTGTAATTATATAGATATTAATTTCCAGGTACATTTGTAAATGTCTTGGTAGGTAAAGGGTTTTTTTTAATGTGAACAATTTATAAAGTGTATCTTTAAACTGAATAAGAATATTAGGACGTTCGGAATTAATACTGAAAATCTGTCTCAAATAAGTCGTGCTCATATCTATGAAATTATGCCCTGTGGCAGGCGCCAAATTCAATTTAAAGCGTCGTGAGGTACCTGATCCATTACCTGATAATCAAGTTGTTTATTACGAATCCTGATGCTAAATTAGTAGTAACGAAGTCATACTGTTACAGGTGAGCTGACAGGCTTAAATCACCATCGTCCGTTAAAAATGCTAAAATGTTTAAAACTATGGACTATTTAAAATGGACATCAATAAATAAGTAAATTATCGAATTGATAACCAACGTAATATATATCAATATCATGGGAATTCCGATTTCGTGATTAAAAGTAGGCATAGAAACAAACTATTTAACTAAATATCTCACAGCAACATGACCTTGTAGAACTGGTTCATGTGTTGAGAGCCTTACGCCTATATCGGGAATTATATAACGAAAAAATAAGACATGTATCATAGAAAAAAAAATTAACACGCTAGTGGAAGCAACGAGTAAGTAAGCACTATTTCACAGGAACTTACTTATAAGTTTTACAACACTCGGAAAACCTTATTGGTTTAATTCAACCAGAGATTAATTTTACCGATAATCTTGACATAACTGATGATTAAACGATGAGTTATATCAAAGGCAAAGCTTTTCGCACAACGGAATATTTTCGCACAAACAAAGGCTTATGAAACGGAAAGTTTTCAGGGTGCTTTTCATCTCTGCCACTCTGGTTATGCTGATGGTTATTGTTTTAATACAAATATTCAAAGCAAAACAAAACCTATTCAGGTGTAACAATGAGCGGAAGGCAAACAAAAAAGAAAGTTGTACGTGCAAAATTATTTTGCAAATTATCCGTAACATGAGACATAAAATATTCGATAGGAGCCTATCAGCTGAATTGTGTTTACAAGATTATCGGCAAATAACAATGGTCTGCCGACTCCGATTAGGGCCGTGTATTGAGGTAAATCGGTCACGTGCTGACATTCGATATTATCGCACAAGCCTGTTATCTAATATCACTTTCATATTGTATCGTGTGCTATGATTTACAAAAGTTCAACACTATCTCTAGATTAGATAAGAAATGGCTACTGTCCATTTATCAACTATTGTCTGTCAATGTTCTAAACTTCTTTTAGATAACCGCTAATTTAAACATAAATTCTGGCTCCTACAAGTGATGTCCTAATTACTGTTGTATAGAGTTGTGAAACTTCTGAAGTTTAATTTAGAAGCAAACTAAGTTGTGCGTGACTTTCCACAGCGATAAACGAGCCTATAAGTTAAGTCCTAGATGCGTAGATTGTAAAAACTCGTTCACGTACAGCCAGTTCAAGTACTGGAACATGATTTTCACTTATAGACTATTAGCACAATGTACTTTGTTTATTTTACTTATTTTCAAACTATTGTGAATTTCAGTTTCCAACAAAACGTCTTTCTCTAAAATGAATCCACGTCAAGGTATATTAAAGTGAATGATATTAAAATCGTGTAGACTAGACGTCGAGACGAGCGAGTCGGCAGTCGGAAGTCGGCAGCCGGACATCGACTTTATTTGATACACATACTCATATGAAGGCAGGCGAGACCTAACAAAATATCAATAACGATTTGATTGATCTTTATTAATTGCTAGATGGACTTCAAATTGACTAATCGACTGCTCTATGCAGCTCTAGCATAAATGAAACTATTTAGAACTGCAATTTGATATTGTCTATGTAAGTTACCTACTGTTTACCTGATAATAGTTACATTTGAAAAAAAAATCGAACAACGGGTTGACAATGACGTCTTCTGAATACCAGCGCCGAGTTTTGCCTATTACAAACGTACAAATACAGATCATGCCCCAAAATGTAATATATCTATTCAGCTCTCCCTTTACTATTATCACACCTGACAACAATTCTTACGAAAATATAGTACCTTGACAAGTCCAGTGCTATGTGTATCGACTATCGACCCAACTCAGGTTTACTCCCGCATTTTACTGGCTTCAGCACACCGCGAGCCGATTTCCCGATTACCTTTAGTCTACCTAATCATATCATTATACAGTATTATATAGAGAAGCCATTCTCTGTCACGCATATCCTTAATTAATAGTTACCGGCCGAGTGTGGAAGATTATACTGGACAATGACTGGTTTTAATCTTTAAATTAACCTTAATTACTGGCATGTATATTTACTTCCTAAGTACAAATAAAGGGTTGTTTTATTCAAAGCTGATTCATTTCTACACTTGTGAAGCCTTTATGCGGATAATTTTGGTTAGGTACAATACGTAGAACGCATAACCTAAATTATCATTAAGCGATCTAACGTCTAATTCAGAACACTTCTTCAGTAAATCGATCCCTTAATTATCTTTATAGCAACATATTCGCGTTGACATGGCGTGATCACTGATCGGCAATTATGCGACATGTCTCGAGGTCGTTAACAAGATAATTGTCCGGCTCAATTGGCCACCTCACGACCACCTCGCTGATTGTTTGCGATGTGATTTCATCGACGTCTGGCGCCGACCGCCGACCACATGCACACATCCGTGCAGGATATAGAATGGAGGGTCTAATGTTATTAATGTAGATACTCTTAGTTGAATATGGTTCGGAATGATTAGTTCACATTATTTAAAGCTGATAAGTTTTTTTACCTAGCATAACAAATAAATTTAACATTTCTGATTTCATATCGTATTGTATATTGTAATGTAATAATATTGTAATGCCAATTTCCGAAGAGCCAAAAAATTCTAATACATACTATATTTTGACTCTGTTGCTATGAATAAGCAGTTGCTATGAAGCACTATACACATCATGCACTTTAGAAATAACTATGACTAGTCAAAAGCTCTCGAGAAAAACAATAACCTAAAATCGATGTATATCTCGAGTGTTGGCAACGAACACAATGCCTCCTCGGGTCCCGGCCTTGCTTCATTCACTTCCTACGACCTCTTTGTTACAAGACACATGAATCCACGGTTTCACACGCCTTTTATTTTACAATTAAGCTCGAATTAACCGACCGGTGACCTTAAACATTGAACAACAAGCACGCATTATTGCGTAAATTTAATTCAGATGACGAAGGTGATTTTAGTTTTTTATGGGGACCAATTGTTTTATCATAAAATAGATGGAGTAGATTGTTTCCTTTTATTTAATTGTATCCAACAGAAGGTCAAGTTCTGGTTACGAATACGCGTATCTTACACCTTTCTTTTTATCTTCACTCTTATCTTTATAATCTACTACCACTACTATCTACTTATCTAATTCATCAGATTGAGACAAACTCAACATCTAGTTAACTGGCTCATCACTTTCCTATCGCGTGTAATGTTTCGAATTAGGATGATCTTGGTAAACGTTCTGACATTACCCACGATGAGCTGGACAAACGCCTGCAAGTGGATAATCGCGGGAAATGATATCATCACTTTCTCCACGCTCTGAATCAACCGCAAGCTTTAACGCTTCTCCGAACATTGCATTGTTTGCTTTTAAATTTGAATCTTTTCCGCGGTCTCTTAATAAGCCGGCCTTAATCTGCGTTCATCATGACGCGGACGCAGTGGCCCAGTACTGAGTTTGGACATAAATTATTCTCATTTCTCAGAATAAATAAGGATACATACCTAATATTTTTTTTAACATTCAGGTAAATAATTTCAGGGTTCAGGTTCGTTTAATTGTATACCTTATTTGTTATGGAATTGTAATGCAAAACCTATCTTGATATACAGCTTTACAGGTTTTTTCTTCTATTTACTAGACGACGATAATTCACGAGAATATTCAACCGTCTGGATTTAATTTATTTACATTTTTGTTGATTTATCACAGAATTAAAATTTTCTGCTTCATGATTATAATTTTAAATTATCTATGGCAGAGGAATGAATTTTTTAAGCTGATGGTTTTAAAAAGTATGTTAAGTGCTTTTCCAATTATATTATTTAGCATTTGCTCTCGTCTTCAAAAGGTGTAATGGTAACTCATAAAAAGTTTTCTCATTATACTTTGGCAAGCAGAATAAATAATACGTTTAAGTACAACCTTAACGACTTCTAAGTGTAGAAAAAATACATTTTTGGTACTCAAATCATCGAATCTGTAGACAGAGAGATATTTTATGTAAGGGGGGATTGTTCAAGCGTACGATATAACATAGATAGGACAACACCGATATAGTACATACGAAAGATAAATCTTTGTTAATATTGACTAAATATATTGCAGCATACACTCCGTTTCATTAAACACCACAAATACAACCTGAATATCCCCTTACCCGCAAATAAATGCGGTTCTCACTGAATTAACTCCGCGATTGGCCACAGTAGTTAGTCTAACTGATTTGATGGATAGTTAGCTGAACGTGAGCAATAACAAGATCAAGTGTGAAAAATTGCAGAGGTCAGCGGGGGCGGTAATCATAGAGCCGGGTTAACGGACCCGAGGTCAACCAGCCACGAAACTTGCAGCCCTACAGGCTACAATGTAAATATGGTAATTGCTTATTTGCTCATTAGTTATATCACGACTTTGCTAAGAGATTCAAAAGACCCTCTCTCGCTCGCTAGTTTTGATAATGAATGAGAGGTTTGTTTAACTTTATGTTTTAGAAAATAATGCTCTTTTAATATTTGGCTATTAATATGTGCCACGATATATGTGCGTATCAATAACAAGTGTGCCTAGTACCTACGTAAAATTAAGTAAATAGCGGATGGGATTTTCTTCGAATTTTTAACATTATCCTACCTCAAACTTTTTTTGCCGCTGTTAAATGACGTCGAAAATATAATATTAAATATTCCATTCCCATTTAGACTACTTATGATTGCTTTTCAAACGACATTTCAATATATATTATTGGCAGCATCATGCTACTTGTAAGTAGTATGCGATAAGGCCACTCATACATAATTCTTACGTGCTCTATTTCTTTATAGTCCATTGAATGAGTCCCTCCAAGGGGGGTCTAGAATGCGTGAGTTAGTAACGTAAGATGTTTCTTCGGAAACATGTCAAGAGTCCCTAGGTAATAAACATACTAAAACCCCGGGCCACTAGGAGGAGCCCCGGAGTGGGGGGAGGGGGGAAATGGGTCCATTTTTTCATTTTTCGCTTAAATCTCAAAAACGGTACATGTTAGAGAAAAACTTTCAAGGAAAAGTTTAAAGGCCATAAAATTATCTACAAGTTGTACCTAAATCATTTTTTCCTATATCCTACCGTTTCTGAGTTATACGCAGTAAAACATGATTTTGGCTCAAACAATTTCCACATCAATCGATCAAAAAATATTTCTTTCTTCCAAAAAACTCAACTGTGCAACTTGTGACCGGTACTGATAGATTGCTCTTAATTAGGTCTATAATTGGTAAAATAAACACATACCTCCATGGAAGCCTTTAGGAGGAATCGATTGTCAAAATATTATATTATGGTAGTTTGAGTTACTGAACTTGATCTTTTTATTTTTTTCTTCCAAAAAACTCAAAAGTGCAACTTGTGACCGGTACAGATAGATTGCTCATAATTAGGTCTATCATTGCTAAAAATACCAGATTCCACCACGGAGGCGTTTACGGGGAATTGAATTTTATCAGGGTAGTTACGATTCATGAACTTTTTATTTTTTTTCTTCCAAAAAGCTCAAAAGTGCAACTTGTGATCGGTACAGATAGATTGCTCATAATTAGGTCTATCATTGATAAAAATACCAGATTCCACCATGGAGGCGTTTACGGGGAATTGAATTTTATTAGGGTAGTTAGTTAAAAAGTTCATGTATCGTAACTACCCTAATAAAATTCAATACCTCCTAAACGCCTCCATGGTGGAATCTGGTTTTTTTATCAATGATAGAACTAATTATGAGCAATCTATCGGTACCGGTCACAAGTTGCACTTTTGAGTTTTTTTGGAAGAAAAAAAATAAAAAGTTAAAGTATCGTATCTACCCTAATAAAATTCAATTCCCCGTAAACGCCTCCGTGGTGGAATCTAGTATTTTTACCAATGATAGACCTTATTATGAGCAATCTATCTGTACCGGTCACAAGTTGCACTTTTGAGCTTTTTTGAAGAAAAAAATAAAAAGATCAAGTTCAGTAACTCAAACTACCCTAATATAATATTTTGACAATCGATTCCTCCTAAAGGCTTCCATGGAGGAATGTGTTTATTTTACCAATTATAGACCTAACTAAGAGCAATCTATCAGTACCGGTCACAAGTTGCACTTTTGAGTTTTTTGGAAGAAAAAAATAAAAAGATAAAGTTCAGTAACTCAAACTACCCTAATATAGTATTTTGACAATCGATATCTCCTAAAGGCTTCCATGGAGGAATGTGTTTATTTTACCAATTATAGACCTAATTAAGAGCAATCTATCAGTATCGGTCACAAGTTGCACTTTTGAGTTTTTTGGAGAAAAAAAATAAAAAGTTCAAGTATCGTAACTACCCTAATAAAATTCAATTCCCCGTAAACGCCTCCGTGGTAGAATCTGGTATTTTTATCAATGATAGACCCAATTATGAGCAATCTATCTGTACCGGTCACAAGTTGCACTTTTGAGTTTTTTGGAAGAAAAAAATAAAAAGATCAAGTTCAGTAACTCAAACTACCATAATATAATATTTTGACAATCGATTCCTCCTAAAGGCTTCCATGGAGGTATGTGTTTATTTTACCAATTATAGACCTAATTAAGAGCAATCTATCAGTGTGGGGTGCGTGATAATGGATATTAATTACACTAGGTACAGTACCTTTGGGTGATGCACAAATAACCACACACTCACAGTTTTAACGTTTATTACTCCACGTAGAAGGAGAGAGACAATTATCAGATACAAGCAACAATTTGGGCACGAAAATACAAGAACAAAAAAGACACTGACTAGATGCGCATTCGGTAACTAAGATCGAACTGTTAATTTTACAATTGTGAAGAAACATGAAGAAATATTCCGATCTACCCGCTGGGACCGTGATAATTTCGTCGCGGCACGCATACTACGCGAATACCGCGACTCCGTCATAAAATAATAAATATTATAATTATTTTGTATGAGTGTAATGCATGTCTGTATTTTTTGTGTTTTGTGTAATGAATGTTTAGTGTTATAATTAAATACGAATATAAATATGAAATAAAATATTTAAATACATGTTGTGTGTAATATATACGTATGATAAAATACATACACTAAAATATCGTGTGTTAGCCACATCACTCCCCTCCAGAGACCGGGTTAAGGGCGATAAAAGTCTGGAAAGTGAACTCTCCTCCCAGAGCGAGTGGTATATGCCACAGGAGCACTGGGAAGAGGTAGGGGAGGATCGGGAGGTGGAAGAGCGGGAGAAGGAAGGATTTCAGTAGGAGACGACAGTAAGTAGGCTGGCTTAAGGCGGTCTATGCTAACTGTCGTTGACTTTCCTTTTAATTTAATTTTGAAAAATTTGTGATCTCTTGAAATGACCTCATGTGGCCCTGTATACGCGGGTTGTAAAGAGCCGCGCAGTGCGTCTTCCCTAAGGAATACGTGACCACATGAGGCTAAATCTTTGTAGATGAATATGTTTTTCTTACCATGATGTTGAGTTGGTACTGGCCGAATATTCCTGGCGAAATTTGTCAACCGAGCTGATAAGTCGGTGATATCGGTAGTATAAGACGAAGTGTCGTGACCAAAAAATTCACCTGGTAGGCGAAGTGGTTCACCGAAAACCAGCTCAGCTGAGGAGGAGTGCAAGTCCTCTTTCACAGCGCTTCTTATGCCGAGAAGCACGAGAGGTAGTGTTTCTACCCAATTTACGTCAGCGTGACAGGTAATTGCAGCTTTCAATTGTCTGTGGAAGCGCTCCACCAAGCCGTTGCACTGCGGGTGATATGCGGTTGTCTTACGGTGATCGAAACCGATAGACTTAGCGAGCTGCTGGAATAGGGCCGATTGAAATTGTGCACCGCGGTCGGTAACGACGTCGGTTGGACAACCATAACGGGCTACCCAGCAGGACACAAAAGCTTTCGCGACAGTTTCTGCGGTGATGTCGGTAAGTGGTACAGCTTCCGGCCATCGCGTGAAGCGATCGACGGCTGTTAGGCAATACCGATAATCACCACAAGGTGGTAAAGGGCCGATTAGGTCTATATGGACATGTTTGAATCGCGCTGAAGGTAAAGCGAGCGTACCAATAGGTGACGCGACATGCCTGTTCACCTTCGAGCGCTGACAGGTCAAACATGCCTTAGACCATTCGCGGCAGTCCTTCCGCATTAAAGGCCAGACAAACCTCTGTGCAACGAGCTTGGCTGATGAATTTGCGCCTGGGTGACTCAATGAGTGCAGACAATTGAAAACCTGCTGACGCAGTTGTGTAGGGACGAAAGGTCTGGGAGTCGGTGTACTGACGTCGCAGTACAGTGGAGTACGACTTCCAGGTAAATTCATCTTTTTAAGGCGAAGAGATGATTCACCTGTGAGATGTGCAGTGAGCTCAGGATCTGTAGCTTGCAACCTTGCCATCTCTTCTAAGTCGACAGGTCTCTGCAGTTCACATACGCGCGATAAAGTATCGGCGACGACATTGTTTGCACCGGATATGTGCTGTATGTCGGTTGTGAACTGTGAGATGTAGTCGAGGTGTCTATACTGACGCGGCGTGCAGTTACTTTTCCTCTCGTGGAAAGCGTAACACAACGGCTTGTGGTCAGTATAGATCGTGAAATGATTAGCCTCCAGCATGTGTCGGAAGTACCTTATGCTCTCGTAGATGGCAAGGAGCTCTCGATCGTATGGAGAATACTTCACCTGTGATGGGCTCAACTTGCGCGAGAAGAATGCGAGCGGCTGCCAATCATCGACCACCAGCTGTTGTAGGACTCCACCTATCGCTGTATCTGAAGCGTCAGTGACGAGTCCTAATTTAGCTTCACTGGCAGGATGAGCGAGCAGGGCTGCTTCGCAAAGGCTTTTCTTGCAGTCTTGGAATGACTGCAGCGAATTCCCTTCTATGACCACGGGATGAGAACCTTTGACGGAACCTACGAGCAAGGCGTTTAAAGGTGCTTGAATTTGGGCAGCATTGGGCAAGAAACGTCGATAAAAATTAACCATGCCCAAGAATCTTCGAAGCTCTCGAACAGTTCTTGGGACAGGAAAATCGGCGATAGCTTGCACCTTGCTGTCCAAAGGTTTGGTTCCCTTTTCAGAGATTTCGTAGCCTAGAAATGTTACCTTAGGAGCGCCGAAGACACACTTGGCTGTGTTAATAAGAACACCATAATCTCTCATACGGGTAAAGAGTTGGCGCAGGTGGTCTTCGTGCTCTTGTGCTGATCTGCTGAATATCAGGAAGTCATCAAGATAAGGATAACAGAAATCTAGGCCTCGCGTCAACTCATCGACAAATCTCTGAAAAGTTTGACCTGCGTTGCGAAGTCCGAAGGTCATAAAAGGAAATTCGTACAAACCGAAGGGTGTGGTGATCGCTGTCTTCGGGATATCGCCTTCAAAAACAGGAATCTGGTTGTAGGCCTTAACTAAATCGATGACAGAAAATATAGTACAACCAGACAGACAGTGTGAAAAGTCCTGTATGTGCCTGATTGGATACTTATCTGGTATCGTTCTTGCGTTGAGAAGTCTGTAGTCACCGCATGGACGCCATCCATTGTCCTTCTTCGATGCGAGGTGAAGCGGAGACGACCACGGGCTGTCAGATGGACGGGCTGTTCCGTTGGCTATCATAGCCTCGAATTCCTGCTTCGCTATTTTTAGTTTATCAGGAGCCAAACGCCTAGGAGAACAGGAGACAGGAGGGCCAGGAGTTGTGCGAATGTGGTGTGTAGTGTTGTGTTTGACAATACCTGGAGTACCAGCGGGGCGTGTTAGTTCTGGGTATTGCGCTAAAATTTTATGATAATTACTATCACCACCAGTTACAACCTTAACACTAGAAATATTACAATTAATCATATTACAATTTATTGCTGAGCTGCTGACATTGGTTAAGCCATCGATCAATTGTTTTTTACTTACGTCAACAATAATTTTGTAGTGTGAAAGAAAATCTACACCAATAATAGCTTTAGTGACGTCAGCTACAACAAAACGCCATGGAAATACGCGACGTAAGCCTAAGTTAAGGTTTAATTGAATGTAACCGTAAGTATCGATGACGGAACCATTGGCAGCACACAGTTGGTAATTAGTTTTACATCTTTTTTCAGACACAGCGGTTATAGGGAAAACACAAATATCACTACCGGTATCTATCAGGTATTCAACATTAAGAGTGGGGTCCGTAATGAAAAGACGACCGGGGGAAATGGGGCAGGCGTTAGTCGCCATCACTGAGTGTCGTACGCGTTTCGTGTCGTGCGATGCCTTGAAGTCGCATGGCTTAATGCATCTGTTAGCCTTTGTGCCATGTTTATTATGATACCAGCAGATAGGGTAACGCCGGTAATTAGAGTGGGACCGTCGAGAAGAAGACCGTTGACGACGATGGGGAGAGGGATCTCTGCGCACACGGGGACCGGGTCGGGAACTGCTTACTTGGGTGGATAGCGCGCTCGCCTGGCGCGTCAGCTCCACCACCTGGCGTGCCAAGTCGTCCATTGCCGAAGATGACGATGAAGAAGTCGCTGCAACATGAGTAGTGGGAGCCGCGATCTCGTACACGCGGTCAGCCAGCTCAGCCAGGGCGTCCAGGGACAGCGTAGGTTGTGACGCAACGATCGGCTGCAATCCAGCAGGTAATCGGCTGGTCCAGATTGTCTTTAAGAAATCTTCTGGAATTTCGGGACCAGCTAGATGCTGCAAATGCCGCAGGAATTGTGACGGCTTGCGTAATCCCAGCTGCTCGTGCATCAACAGCTGTTTCACTTTATTATCTCTAGACACGGATAATCTTTTTATTAATTCCGATTTTAATTTAATATAATCAGCAGGGCCGGTAAGGATGTCTTCGACCTCGACCGCATACTGTCGATCTAATATGGCCAGAATGTGATAAAACTTGGTAGTATTGTCAGTTATGTTCATTATAGCGAATTGCCCTTCAACTTGTGCAAACCATATTGCAGGCTTTTCAGGCCAAAAAGGTGGGATCCGTAAATTAACGGATGGTTGCTGGGCGGGCGACACGTGCGGCGGTCGTTCCGCCATTTTGACGCGCCTTCGCGGTTGAGTATTAACTCGATCAGCGTTTTCGGAATCACTTGCACTGGACATAGTTTTTATATATATAGTGTTCAGAGGGGTCACCAATTTGTGGGGTGCGTGATAATGGATATTAATTACACTAGGTACAGTACCTTTGGGTGATGCACAAATAACCACACACTCACAGTTTTAACGTTTATTACTCCACGTAGAAGGAGAGAGACAATTATCAGATACAAGCAACACTTTGGGCACGAAAATACAAGAACAAAAAAGACACTGACTAGATGCGCATTCGGTAACTAAGATCGAACTGTTAATTTTACAATTGTGAAGAAACATGAAGAAATATTCCGATCTACCCGCTGGGACCGTGATAATTTCGTCGCGGCACGCATACTACGCGAATACCGCGACTCCGTCATAAAATAATAAATATTATAATTATTTTGTATGAGTGTAATGCATGTCTGTATTTTTTGTGTTTTGTGTAATGAATGTTTAGTGTTATAATTAAATACGAATATAAATATGAAATAAAATATTTAAATACATGTTGTGTGTAATATATACGTATGATAAAATACATACACTAAAATATCGTGTGTTAGCCACATCAGTACCGGTCACAAGTTGCACATTTTAGTTTTTTGGAAGAAAGAAATATTTTTTGATCGATTGATGTGGAAATTGTTTGAGCCAAAATCATGTTTTACTGCGTATAACTCAGAAACGGTAGGATATAGAAAAAAATGATTCAGGTACTACTTGTAGATAATTTTATGGCCTTTCAACTTTTCCTTGAAAGTTTTTCTCTATCATGTACCGTTTTTGAGATTTAAGCGAAAAATGAAAAAATGGACCCATTTCCCCCCTCCCCCCACTCCGGGGCTCCTCCTAGTGGCCCGGGGTTTTAGTATGTTTATTACCTAGGGACTCTTAACATGTTTCCGAAGAAACATCTTACGTTACTAACTCACGCACTCTAGAACTTTTTATTCAATGGACTATTACGTTCATGTCAAATAATAATAAAGTAAAATATGCATCCATTCATAATACAGTATCGTGTTCTCGCTTTTTTCAGTAAAACAAGCGACCTGTAAATTTTAAAAGTTGGCTAGTAAAGGTTTAGTTATTCATTTTACAGTAATGCAGCCTCTTGTAAATAATGTTAGAAACTTGATTCTAACTATTAATTATGAATACGGTTTTATGTTTAACGACAACCACGTCTGAAAACGTATAATTAACATTTAATTGTAACAATATTTGTTTCAAGTTTTTACAATCACAACGACGAGCTTTCCTTCAGTTTTTGGGAAGAACACAAACTACCAAAATATCGTCAAGGTTTTTCCGTCGTACCCACGATATATCGTAGCCAACATATCGTCAAGACCCACAAGGCACGCGCTGTAGCCTGTAAGTGTGTCAGCTAATCACCATTACATGGCTTTACGCATTGTTTCTGTAAACCGATCTCGGACACTCAATGTTGACGCGATCGTTAAATAATTCGGGTTCACGACACGACCGCGATTACCTTTTATTTTACGTGTTAATGGCGCTTAGTGACTAAATTTATAAATATAAAATACACATAGAGATTAGCTACGGAATAATCGATACAGAACCTAGTAAAAATTAATAGAGACGAGACATTATTAAATTTTTGAATGCGGTCTCTTGATTGCGAATATCTAAAAACGTGTTTTTTAGTTGCTAAATACATATTTGCTATAATTTATATGCTACGTTCATAATGTAAAATAAAATAATTGTTACATAATTATGTTTATATTTTAGATTTTAATAAAGCGGAAGATTGTACATTTTATGAATAAATTATATCGTAACAGTATAACACATAAAGTTATAGTTACATAATATGCGAATGAAATAATATAAATTGATGTGTCTTCGTAATAAGAATATTTAAATAAAATTTTATAGGCGAAGCATATTGCACTACATTTTTATACGATTAGACCTATCAACATTTCTTCAAAATTACCAAGAGCTTGAGCTAATTTTCTGCTATTGTAAAATAGTCTCTATAAATGACATCATGTGAAAGTACAGAAAAGTTACATTTGAATTGAATAGGTACATAATATGCGTACGATTAGCCGGTTATCCCGCGGAGAAAGCGTACATTTCCTCCATTAACGTGTAATTGTCGCAAGCGCACAAAAACGCAGCGTTCCGCGTATTTGTGCTGAGTGCTGTTTAGTTCTCAGATGTGACAGGAAATACTAAGCAACCATTAGGCGGGTCCACACAGAGCGAGCAGCCTCGCGAAGAATCAAGTCAGTGTGAAGATTTGTTCAGACGAACAAGATGTGTGAATATGACGCGTGATGTCATTTTTCTTCAGTAAGGTCCCAGCTGATTCGCGTAGCAATTGCTTCGCGAGGATGCTCGCTGTGTGGACCCGCCTATTGACTTGCGTATAAGCACTCATAGATTCTTTAGCGTTTTTATGTACATTAACGGCATATGGCATATAGGTAATGTGGTTTCGTGGAAAAACCACATGGGTAGGTGTTTTTTGTAGTGATTATAAATTTCGGTTTCAAATTTGTACTTGATGGTAAAAAACATATCATAATAATTGACTTATACCTACAAGACGTTATACGTTAGAAGAATTAGATATACATAAAACGAAATTTATAGTGGACAAACATTATAAATACTTATCACTCTTAAAAAACAGTAAAAAGCTTTTGTTTTCATTTAACCAAGGTGCTTAACTAAATGAGCAGTTTCAATACGGTTGTTTCTTGTTTTCGATGTATCGATCATATTTTTTTGTCAACATAGCATATGTACAGGTCCGACTTTCCTCATACGGTTACAAATACCTTGGCTGGGACTCGTGCTGGACAGCGACCCGACACAGTGACCCACTACCACTCTACCACTTAGCACCTTCATTAATCAACTGACGGTATTATTGATACTATTCAATATTTATCGAGATTTTAGTGTACAGTTAGAGAAATCGTCATAACTATTTAATTGAGGCAGGCATGTGTGAGATTCACGGATAGTTTGCCTTGCAACTAAGAGTTAGGTACCTACCTAATATATTATGACGAATTCCCACGAGTACGATGTCGGGGGTACAATTAATGCAAGTTTATTACTTCATGTTAAAACAATATATTGTTTAGCAATAACAACTCATTAACACCAAAAGTTATAAACTATTAAAACCAAAAGTTAGTTCGGAAAACAACTCAGTCAGTTTAATTGCTTGCGAATAATTATTATAATTATTATACGTTTCTTACGTACATAGAGGTGTACTCGCTAATTAAAGAAGTTAAACTGTATGAATGTGTGGTCAATTATGAAAAGACGTTAAACGGTAAAAATACAAACGGAAAAAGAACTACAATTATTTTTATTTTAGCTTGCGCTTTATAGCATAATGAAGCGATAAAATCAAAGAGCTCGATTATGTACAATAATATTATGAACGCTATTTTCGTTTGTTTTTTATATTTTAATACAAAATTAGGTTTTAAATAAATATCTAGATGTTAATGATCCTAACCTGTTATATAACGTAGAATCAGCTTGCAAACCCGTGCAGTCCACAGGTCTACGATTTCCTAAACACTCGCATTGTCATGGCATTGTGAATATTTCCCACTGTTCGGCTTTTTGCTTTTTTATTGTGAAGTAACACGAGTCTATTAGATGTCATAAAAACATAACGAATTGTAGTACATATTTGCATTTATAAACATCAACGATGAAAAGTGTTAGTGTTAGTTACTTTTTAAGTTCTTACACTGATTTCCTACGTATGTATATAGTTGTATTAGTGTATGCCCGGTTTTATCTTCAAATTTTTAATTAGGTCAGATTACTTGAAGGAAATTTAGTTCAGTAGTAGGAAACAGATCTCAAATCAAAATAAGTTTTATAAAATGCATAAACCACAACACTTTATCATGACTCTATCGTTCATCGAAAATTATTGACAATACAAAACAACTTATCGATAAAAAGAAAACAATTTCAACTTCACAAAAAGGAATAGCAAAAACATTTAATCCGGAATAGATGGCTTATAAATAATAACAACCCGATCCTGCCGTAACAGAAGTATCGGTCTATACTTGAAAGTTAATATTTAGTGGGTATTTTAAATAAGGAACGCGCAATTGTAAACAATAGATACGAAAGTTATTTCATTATTAGTAGATCAAATTATAGCATAATTAATGTGAGTTAACCAAAAATGATTTTACTACAATAATACCGCTCTATTTTAAATGGAGAATGTTTACTAATTTTGATTATTAGCACTCCATATTCTCTGTCAAAAATAAAAAATACTATATAGTGAAAAAATTAATTCGATACGTCAATTAGTTTCCGATTTAGAAGTAAAACAAGTTGTAAACGCCCGGTGATGGTGTGACGTCACACCACAACACGCTCAATCTGGCTCACTCAGTCCGCTAGCGATCGCGCGCCCGTGCCGTCGAAATTATAATTAAATACTTTTAAAAATGTCCAATCCAAATACCAGAAAATCATGTGTTGTTCCTACATGTAAAAATACAACTACCAATTCGCCGGATAAGTTGTTTTTTATAGTTGCAAAGGACGTAAACAAAAAATGGTCAGAGGTGTCAACCTTTGGTGTCAGAATTTTCCGTGTTCTTACATAGTACTACATATTATAATAACATATTACAAATCTGCGTAGGAGAAATAGCCTGTTCAGAACTTCTTAGCTTAATAAATTATCGCATCCCATCCAGATCAACACGCTCAAAAGACTTATTTCATATACCTACCGCCAGAACCAATATGGGTCTTCGTGTGCCTCTTCACAGAATGTCTAGTTTTTATAATACCTATATGAATGATCTTGATATGTTTTCTTGTTCCTCTTCGTCTTACAAAATGAATGTAAAAAAATTGCTATTGAACATAATATAAGAATGTTAATATGTAAAGATTTTGCAAATACGTAGACCTAATTTACCTCCGTCTTTATGTACGCATGAAAATATTAATCAACCGTCAACGATTGTCTTTTGTGGTTTTTTCCTTGTCTCTCCTACTGCTGGGTGTTGGCAAAAATAATATTATATGTTCACAGTGAAAACACTATAAGGAGGCATTTTCATGTATTTTTAGATAATAAGATTTTTTTTTGTTTTATATCTTATCTCTGTCTTTGTCTCTGTATGTTTTCCAATAAAGAAAATAAAATAAAATAAAATAAAAAATATTTTGAGAACATTGCAGCTGTTTTGCGTTACTTATCCTTTGTTTTCTATACAAGTTTTAATATACCTATACTAGACTGTGCTTCTGCTCTGCTCGTATGGGCTAGTATAGGTAGATGGCTAGTAAGATTTTTTCTTGTTTTAAGTTGAGAATGATATGGAGAACTATACTAAAATATAAGTTGGTCGGGGGAAGAATTAAACAAAAACAGGGTATAGTTCCACACAAATTCAAATGTCAGCAGGAAAATGAAGATAAACCTCAGAGATCAGCAGTGCAAAAACGCAATCGTATAGAATATTTTGAGAAACTATTAAATAAAGATGAAACTTTGGCATGACTGTTATTTTATTAAACGAATAATAATTACTATTATTGGACTATTAACGAAATTCGCGGACGAAAACCCATCAAAATACTGCGCAAGCTATAACACCTACTACAGCGCTGCCGACTTGATACTAAGCGCGGGGGCGCGGCCGCGCGGCGCGTTGTGACGTGACGTCACAAGCGGTCACGTGACTATTAGCGGGACTCGATATTTTTCGAAACTTTGAATGCGTATAAAATCAAAACTACTTGGTATTTTTGAATACTACAAAAACTAGTGTATTTGTATACATACAGGCTTTACTGAGACACAATTTCAAGGGATTTGGCATACCTAGTAACATTCTTCATTGCATCGTTTCACAATATACATCATTGCACATGTGTTTTTATAGTTTATTTGTATTGAATGATAATGAATACCGGAAAATTCAATTTAATAGAAAGTTGCTATGAACCTGTTCTAAACGGAGTAAATTATACGAGCGACCAACTTGAATACCACTTGTTTGTAAACAATATAATTAGTTCTTTAAACTTCAAAAACATTCAATTATTAAAAATATGAAGTAAACATTTAATTAATTAAGTATAATTTACGAGACGTCTTGTATTTTTATCAAAAGTTTTAATATTTGTGAATTCCCATTCAAATTCGTGGAAGTGGAATGGAAAAAACAACGGTCGTGTTAGCGCCAACAAAGACGTAGCTTGTGTGTAAAAAGTTCATTGTGTTTTGCAACAAATTGAATATAATGTATCGAGATACATTGCCCTCTGGTAATAACTTTTTTATTAATGCTTTACCCAGGAGACAGCTATAATCTATACATATAATAAATCTGTAGAAGGGTCAATTCTGTACATTGAAAATATTGAAAAAATAAATAGCAGGGGGTGTTACTGGATCGATAGCAAACCCAAATATGTGATTAAAAAAAATTTTGTCTGTCTGTCTGTCTGTCTGTCTGTCTGTCTGTATGTTCAGGCATCACATGAAAACTAACTGTTCGATTTCGATGAAACTTGGTATAATTATACCTTATTATCCTGCCCCCCTAGTCAAGTGGCTTTCTGTTAGCGTAGCGTTCAATAGAATAGACTACGAATGTATGAGATTGACGTAACCTATAGATACGTTTATCTACAGCCTACGTCAATCTCATACATTCGTAGTCTATTCTATTGAACGCTACGCTAACAGAAAGCCACTTGACTAGGGGGGCAGGGCATAAAATAGGATACTTTTTATCCTGGAAAAATACGTAGAAAAAAATAAATCTTAATTTTTCAGTTTTATCCATAGACGTTGTTCTGTAGAACCGAGAACACACGTTGCGTTAATTATTATAGGTATTTGGGTCCAATAGATATTTATAAGATGTCATTGTCAGAGTTACTCAAAATGGAGAAATAAACCATCCACGCGAAGACCGACATCCGCGCGGACGGAGTCGCGGGCGGAAGCTAGTTATCAATATTTAGCTAAATTGCAAGAAACTTGCGTGTTTCGTGTTTTACTTTTTCGTTCGATGAATTTTGTCATACGTATGTATTGAACAGGGTTGCTGACCCCTAATTTAAATGATAGGGGGAATCTAGAAACCCAAAACGCTACTTAAAACTATTCGGGACGTTGAAGGACGCTGCAAAAACCATTCTGGGAAACAGGATATTTGCATAGCATATAATTTACGATAGTTTTTCTATCCCTAATACCGCGTGTTCTATGAGTTGATTGATGAATGACAATCTGAATTTTAATTCTGTTGAATAATTTACGATGCATCTCAATAAAGTTTACGTGAGAATCATTCTTAAAAATCATTCTTATTAACAACATCATGATGTATATTAACGACATAACAACGTACGCAGTCGCGTCTAAATGCCAAAATTCAGAACCATATTCTAACATATTTACAAGAGGACGTTTCACCCTTGTTGCAATTAAGAGGGAAAGTCCATCACGGCATATCATTAAAATGTACGTCTCGCGTGAAATGCGCTCAGCTGTCGCTGTCGTTTATAATTTATATTAATTTTATCGCTTTCTACTTGCGATATGTTTCACTTAAGATAACACGATCGGAATTACAATTGCATTGTGCCGTGATATTTACTTAGACGTTATCGTCGTATCTTGGTCGTTATTACAGTTATTTGTGTAATTATCTTGGAGTAGGTACTCACTATTAGACATTAGTGCCAAAAAGGCAAAATGATCTTGGCGCCTTGTCTCTGTGATTAGTAATCACTATATTCGTACTTTACGATGCTTCAACCAACGTAAAAGATTCAAAGAACAAACAAAAAGATTCTTATTATTGTTTTCATACCAAGGATTGTTTTGGAACTACATATTTTCTTTTTCAAGAATTTATCAACAGTCCTAAAATTTATTGCAATTTTAGCAAGTAAATCTTATTTAACCTTTTTAAATTCGCTATGAGTCTTGTAGTTAACATACTTAAAACAATTACAATTTAGTTATGTACAGCAGTCATTAATTGTAATTAGAGGGAGCGAATGCAATGACAGGAAGAGAGGGGAGAGTCAAGGCAACGAAATGCATTTTAATGTTTTAGCTTTTTACTATATGTATATAGTATTGTATTACGAGCATTGTAGCCAGGCAAAATAGGGCGATATACATGATAAATAAGTCATTGTCTTTAAAAGACAAGGTTAGATGAATTCTTTACTATACGGTGTATTTTTTTAAATAAAAAAGTTGTATTTAAAATGTCAGAATCTTATAGTTTAAATCAAGAACAACAATTGTAAGTTCACAATCCTGTACACATTTTCCACAATAGTATTCCTATAAGTTTTCATAGACGTAATATATGCGAGTGGATTGGAGAAACCTAGTACGAAGGAAATGAGAAATCCCGCAGGACCGATTTGATATAACTTCATAAGGCTTCGAAGGAATAAGAACTAGGAACGTATATGGATCACTGTCTAGGGATAGGAAATGCATATTACATACGTGATATTTTCTACGGACTTGATTAATGAAATCTGCATACATTATAAACTAGCGGTCCGCCCCGGCTTCGCCCATGGTACGTATTTACGTTTTCTCTACATAAAAACCATCCTCGTACTTCAAGGAATATAATAAAAAAAGAATTATCGAAATCGGTTCAGCCGTTCTCGAGTTATGCGCTTACCAACACATTTTGCGATTCATCTTATATATAAAACTAGCGGTCCGCCCCGGCTTCGCCCGTGGTACATGTTTACGTTTTCTCTACATAAGAACCATCCTCGTACTTCAAGGAATATAATAAAAAAAGAATTATCGAAATCGGTTCAGCCGTTCTCGAGTTATGCGCTTACCAACACATTTTGCGATTCATTTTTATATATAAGATTCTCGTGTCACAATGTTAGTCTGCATACTCCTCCGAAACGGGTGGACCGATTCTCATGAAATTTTCTGTGCATATCGGGTAAGTCTGAGAATCGGCCAACATCTATTTTTCATATGTACCACGGGCGAAGCCGGGGCGGACCGCTAGTTTTTATATATAAGATTATATTGTATGAAATATATGATGAACGTTTTCTGTAATAAATATTTAAATTTCAAAAAGTATTGAAAGTTAGCTAAGCTGATTATTTTAAATTTTCTTTATCTGGGATTCAATCCTAGCAAGCATCTCACATAATATTCCTACATACCCGAGAAACGTTTAAATAATGTTATATATAATACGATAAACGGCAATTATTGTTACTTTATAGTGTGCAAATGTGAGTACTGCGTGCGCATACGCCCTGTACTCGTGGCGGTGTCGGGAAGTGAAGTACTCACCATCTTGGCGAGCATGTTGTCCATCTGCGGCTGGTGCGCGGCGGTGAGCAGGCGGCGGATGCGCGCCGCGTTGGCGACGCACTGCGCCATGCAGCGCTGCAGCGCGGCCGCCTGGCGCACGAGCGCGGCCGACAGCGGCACCGCGTCGCCGCCGCGCAGCACGCTCTCCAGCACGTGCGCGTGCGTCGACACGTAGTCCAGGCAGCGCTTCAGCTCCGCGGCCTCGCGCTGCTGCCGCTCTGCAGATAAAGTAACGATGATGACTCTGTCTTCTAGAAAAATCGTACAAAGAATATGCAACATAGTCTTTATTTGTTTAGTTTTGTAGCTATGCATAGTCTAGACAGCGCATTAATTCTGCTGACACTCTAAGGAAAATGCCACTCCTTTTAACCACATTGTTTATACTTGAATAATACAAAAAAAATACACCGAGCAAATTGAGAACCTCCTTTTTTTAAGTCAGATAAAATTTGCAATATAATTTAATTCAGTTGCATAGGTTACCATCGATTATTCTTTGATTTAATTGAATAAAAGTGACAGCGTGGTTTAACCCATTGACCACCGAGCGGGCCGATCGGGCCGATCGGGCCATCACAGACACAATAGATTTTCTATTGTGTCTGTGATTCCGGGGGCTGAGGCATTAATAGTGCAATCAATTGAGAAGATCATTGCAATATGTATTGTATAAACGGGTTGCCTGGAATAAATCTTATTCCAATTAATAAATTCTGTTTTAAATAATTAATTAGTGCATTTATTAAATAGTTTATTTATTACATTAAAAGTTTGTAGTGATTCATAAACTTTCCCTTATACAAATACTATATGAAAATGAGTTAATATTTTTTCTATTGTATAGAATAGCTGTTGCAGTATAATTTATATAGGATAATATAAAAATAAAAAAAAAAATAAAAATATCTTTATTGAGTACAAAAATTAATACAGTACAATTACAGTGAGGCTCTGTCTTCCTAGCTAGGAAAATCCTGTGTTAAGGAAGACAGTTCCTTCCCAGAACATGTTCAGTACAACAAAAAGATTACATTTAAAAAACAGAGAAAGTAAAAAAAAAAAAAAAAAACATATAATAAAATATACAGTTGTGCGTTTACAAGCTTTTACAAGTATAGTGCGTGATTTTGTTAGTGTGAGTGTGTGGATATGTGTGTGTGTGTGTTTGTGAATGTGTGTGCTTGTGCATGTGAGTGTTGTGTGTTTGTGTATGTTATATTATTGACATCTATCCATTATTTATGAGCTGCTCTATTTCATCATAATCATAATTTTCAAGCCATTTAATGACCGCTTTTTTAAATAAACTGTTATTTAAAGTCCTAACTTTTTGGGTCCTACTTATAATATTGTAAAACTTAGGGGCAGCAAAATGAAAAAATCTTTTAGCAAACCTACTATTAGTACGCGGCATAGGGAATCGGTCTCTTCTTTTATTAACAATCTGTAAGGCTGGTACTGTCTGTGTATGGTATCGTCGTAGGATTTCCTTTAAATATATTTTCCGTACGCTTAATAAGTTTGATTCCTTAAATAGATTTGTAGTGGGATATCTGAATGGTAATTTTAGCGCTACTTTAATAATTGCCCTCTGAACTCGTTCGACATGAATAAGGTGGGACTTAGCCATGCCTCCCCATGCACATATGCAATAGTTTAAGAGGCTTTCTATTAGTGCCTTGTATGTTAGTAAAACGGTATTTTTATTTACTACTGCTCTTAGATTTTTAAATATATAGATCATTCTTCGTAACCGCGTTACTAAATAAGAGGCCTGAACATCCCATTTTAAGTGACTGTCTACCTGTATACCTAGGTATTTGGTGTGCTCGACTCGAAGTAGTTTCTCGCAATTGCAAGTTGTCTGCAGTCTGGGAATCCTATTGCATGGGAAGGTATGAATTTTTATTTCAAAATCAGGTGAAGGAGAGAGAGTTTTACTCTTAGAAAAGCAGATGTAGGTCGTTTTTTTAGTATTTAAAGATAGTAAATTATCCTCAAGCCATGTTGTCACGGAAGCGAGCCCTCTCTCTACAATCTGTCTGAGCTTGAGCCAATCTTTATCATAGAACAAGATGACAGTATCATCCGCGAAAGTAACAATTTCTGCGTTATTTATTTTTAACTCACATAAGGGATTGATATAAATCAAAAACAGGATAGGAGCTATAGTACTACCTTGCGGAGTACCATAGGAACATGTAGAATGATTACTCATCGATCCCTCTACTTTGACACATTGGACTCTATCACTTAGATAATCCTGAAACCACTTTAAGACATTGCCACGCACTCCTATGTTCTGGAGTTTACACAAAAGAATAGGTATGCTCACTGTATCAAATGCCTTTTGAAGGTCAAGGAAAATACCTAAACATTTATTGCCTCGGTCCAGGTGATGAGTGATACAGTGAGTGAGTTTGAGGAGAGCGTCTTGGGTCGAGAGTTTACTACGAAATCCAAACTGATTTTTAGAAATAATGTTATTAGCATCTAGAAATTTTATCAATCGAGTTGAAACCACTTTTTCTAGTATCTTAGAGATACTAGATAAAAGGGAAATTGGCCGGTAATTACATGGTAGGGTCTTTTCTCCTGATTTATATATCGGAACAACAACTGCTTTCTTTAAAATTTTGGGGAATTGGCCCGTGCTTATGCTTAAATTACAAAGGTAGCTAATAGGTTCAGAAAGAATATCAACATGGTTATATAACACAGATGAGCTTATACCGTCCAGGCCTGCCGAAGCACTTTTCTTCATTGAGACAATTATATTAGCAATTTCTTTAGCGTCAGTGGGGATTAAAGCCATGGAATTAATCGGTCCATTAAAATGTGTAGCTTTAGTAGAGAGATCCGCGACAGTTTTATTGATTGTAGTTAAGATATTGTTAGCCAAATTTGATCCCACATTCGTGAAATATTCATTAACGGAGTCTAATGATTCAGTGTGCGTATTTTTTAAATTCAACAGGTCAATAGCTGAATTGTTACATCGTTTCAGATTACATAATTCTTTAATAGTTTCCCATGTACCTTTGATATTTTTTGCGTGAAGTTTAAATTTATTTTGGAAGTAAAGTTCTTTCTGTGATTTAATAATGTTATTGCATGTATTTCTGTACTTTGTATAGCGGTTTCTGAGTACTATATCGTTCGGTGTCTTGTTAGATTTTTTGTGTAGTACGTCCCTTTTCCGAATTGATCTAAGAATTCCCGAGGTTATCCATGGTTTTAGTATCTGCTTTCGTTTAGGGATATTCTTAACTGTAGAACTAATATTAATTGCTTTTTGTAAGCAACTTATTAATATGGATGCAGCAACATCAGGATCAGTTAGTTCAAAAAAGTTAGAATGCAACCAGGTCTTTTGGTTAAGGGCTTCCTTAAGCAGGCGTATGTTTATTTTTGAAGAAGGAATGACATTATTATTATATGATTCGAGATCTTGAACGTAAAGCAATATAGGTTTATGATCGGATATTTCAGGAAGAATGACGGTACGGCATGTTTTTGTGGACTTTATCATAAAATGATCCAAACAGGCTAGCAGCCGTGTAGGACGATTAATGCCTACTTTTAGTCCGTGTGCAGCTATTATATTTAAATATTCGTTAACGTGTGGCGTGTTACTATTCTGGATAATATCAAGATTTATGTCACCCGTAAGAATAATATTTTTTGTTTTTGTTTGCTCCAGTATACATACGAGCGAATTAAGAAAGTTAGATGGATTAACGAAGCTAGGAGGTCTATAACAACAAATAATACTATATGAGTTATTAATATATAAAATCAGACAGTTTCCATCCTGGAAAAGAGGTTCAGTATAAGTACATCCTAGGTTTTCCTTTACATATGCAACAATGCCGTCATTTTGATTGAATGATTTTTTTGTATGAAACATATTATATGATTGAAGCAGGGGGGGAGAACTGTTAACATCTGTCCAGGTTTCGGTTAGGACAATGATATCAATTGTCATGTTCATAGTTGATAGACTTGATACAAGATAGTCAAAGTTGCAGTTAATACTCCTGATATTAGCGCATAGTACCGATATTCCTTGAGTAGCATGATATTCAATTAGATAGGGACATTCAGAGTATGTATTTGCATTTTGACACGTGATATTAAGGCTTTCAGTTATATCAGATTCTAAATTATCACTTAAAGTATTGAATTTTGTTGTAAAGTTTAAACAATTGTGCTGTTAAGAGAAATATATAAGTAATTTTAATTATAAAATTCAACCGCCTTACAATATATGAGAGTTGTGATTTAATATTTTTAACTAAGTTGAGGAACCGCAAAATTAAATGATTGAGTTTTAAAAATATTATTGGATAGATTATTAATTGTAACATTCCGTAAAACAATATTATTTTGTTAGAAAATTTTAGCAAAGTAAGCGATCGTTGAAAATTTTGTAAAACAAAACGTGCAATATTAATCAATATTTGTGTAAGTATGTGGAATATGTGTGATGTTGTTTTGAGTGGTTTTTAAATCATAAAGTAAAAGATTGTACATTAATTTGAGCGTGTAAAGTTTGTAATTCTTGTAAACTGTTATGTAAATTGTTGAGTAAATTACAATTATTTTTATATGTTTTTTATAAGAAAAATAGAAAAAAATTATAACTAATTTTTGCTTAACATCTAGTCACTTCTTAAGTTTTAATTGGTTCAATTGGTCTTCGTTTAATATAGATATAGAATAGCTGTTGCATTTTGTTTTATTTAGGATAATATTTATTTATCAGAGAGCTTGGGTTATGGAGTGAACAACAGTTATAATATCAACATACATTAATTTAAAAAAATACTTAAATATATTGAAGAATCTTATAAAATCAGATTCTCTATAATGTGAAGCCCTGCAGTGGCAAGATATTACAGGCTTATGATGATGATGGGAGATCTTTAATTTAAAAAGTAAGTTATTTTAAATTATGGATGTAAAAAAAAAATTATTCATATTGAATAACTCATATAAAAATAATATCTAGTGCACTTTCATACATACAGGATTTAAAATTAAGCAAAAATCATAACAGCTAACTTGATAAAGTAGGAAATCAATATGAAACGAATTCATTTAAGTACTTATAAAAACTTATTGTGAAATAATTTTTATTGATTTAATTCCAACACATGTGTAAACATTTGCTTCTAATTAATATAACCAAAAATACTTGTAATTAATTAAACATATTTCTACGACTACCAAAAATTTTATAAATTTAATAATTAGAAAAACAGGTAGGTTTCGAAATAGTAGTACCTATTTAATTTAGAAGTAATATTCAGTTAAAGTCAATTACTCAAACGTAAACAACAACTACGAAGTTATATCAAAAATAGAAAGAGATATTTTACCGTGAAAATCATATATTTTTTGAGTTCGTCGTTGATATTTTTCTTCCTGTAATTGTCTTTCAGCCTGAGCTTGTTTATCCCGTGCCTCCAGGACATCCAAAAAAGAAGAAAACAGAGATTTCCTCTCATTTGAGTTTGTAACGGTTTCTTGCATTTTAAAATTAAATTTCTTTAAAACTTTGAGAAAAAGGTGCCCTGATTTTTTGCACTTATTGTTTGGAGCGTCTGTACTCGACAGAGGTACTCAGGAAAGTAAGTAAAATTGCAAAATTAGGATAAAAATTAAAGTAAATTAAACCAAAACCACACAGCCTCACTCCGACCCCCACGGACAAATACTGATAAACAAACGTCAAGGTTTAAACTTCAACGTCAAGCAGATAAAAATATGGTCGCGTTCTTTTACAATTTTGATAATTTTTTATTCAGTAGGTATATTGTTACATGCATGCATGATCAAAAACTGTGATAATATTATATTCAAAAGAATTATGACTATAGAGATTTCAAAATTCGAAGTCTTTATTCGAAAATTAAACCGTAATTTATTTGTTTGAGTTTGACTAAGGATTTTTGTGAATTGATTTAAATTAATATTGACATTAGAATTTAAATAAAGATCAAGATTTTATAAAAAAAACTGCTTGCAGTTATTTTTCTAAAATGTATTACAGAATAAGTTGAATGTAAAAAAACGAAGCATACATAGCGTAAAATGGAATAAAATAGGATGACATTATACATACTATTGTCTTAAAAAATATTGTGATTGGCTGTATGCATTTGTCTGCAATAGAGCCGAATAGAGCTGTTTTGTGATTGGGTAAAATATTAATGACAATTATAAATGAAAACTAATCGTGAGTGTTAAAAATTCTAGCCGCTGTCGAGAATACAAGAACAATTTTATAATTCAATTTCTACGTTTATTATTGTTGTAGTACACGTTTGAATTCCAAAATATGGCTCGTGAAAGTAGCGCTGGTTTTGATAGACACATTACGATCTTTTCCCCAGAAGGACGATTATATCAAGTCGGTATGTAAACTTGTTTCCACTTTTAACCAAAAACAACCATCATATAAGTTTTGATAGGTATTAGAGCTGTTGTTTTACAGCATATAATTCCGCAAAGCGTATATACGTATAGTTCATATATATTCTGATAAATTAGTTAATTCCTATATCCAAAGGCTATGCTAATGAGCATGTTTTCATTACAGAATATGCTTTGAAAGCGATAAACCAAGGCGGTCTGACGTCAGTGGCGCTGCGCGGTGCGGACGCCGCCGTGGTGGCCGCTCAGCGCAAGGTGCCGGACCGCCTGCTGGACCCTGCATCAGTCACACACCTCTTCAGACTTACAGACCGAATTGGCTGCGTCATGACGGGCATGACAGGTATATTTACAAACTTACAAGTAAATATTTATGTAAATATTCATTCTATAAAGGGCTGGACTGACAGCATTGGTATATTCCTATATACAGGTGACTAGAGAGCACTCAGCTGTTGTATTCAATGTAGTGTTACATTCAATCCACCATTAAGTTAATTGATGTTGTTTATGTACAGTAAACTCGCATCCACAACAATAAAAACAACTGAAATTCTTCTGAAATTTTTAAAGATCTGATTTTTAAAGATCTTCAGTTGAAGTGAATTTCTCTATTTTCATAAACATAATGTATAGGTATCTACCCTTAATACAGCTTTCTAGCTAGCAATAAATATAACTTGCATACTCTAGTGATGCAAATAATAATTATTATACATATTTTTTTGTTGGTACAAGACACAACAGTTGAAAATAGAACAAAAGTATAATTGAAATGGAAAGCTTACAAATTTTAATACGAATTACAAGGAGGCCCCAACAAAAAGTCTAGTTTACTTTTTAAAACTACATTTAATTAAAAATAGACTAATAATAATTATACCTGCGTTTGCTATACATACCAGAGTAATAGAGTAACATTGTAATGGAAAAAATTATAACAATGAAAACTTAAATGCTAACTTAGAAAAGCCGTTCCCACATTCTGTTTCAATGCAAACGGCATCCTCAGCAATTTAACAAGTAGGCAGGGCCATAGCATATGCTGTATAATTTTTTTTATTACGCATGATTTTTTATGTGATCTACTATTCTTAACTCAATAATTGTAATATTACCTATAACATATGACAAGATTTACTTATTAAAAAATTTACTTGATTATAGAATAATTTCTATTCAATACTGAATGATAATGCTCCATGTTCCAATTTGTTTACATTTCTTTTAAGGAATAAATTTCTATATTTTTGCATACAAAAATTAACTATCTTTCAAAAAATACTTACAAATCGAACTCGATTAGCTGATTAGCTTGTTCAAATAAACAATGAAATGAACTATTTAAATTTATATTATTGGTGGATACATTTATTGTTAATTCCTTATTTCATTTTTCGATCAACAAATAATTTTTGAAAAAAAAGTTGAAGTCCCATGTCCCCCTAGTGGGATAAGGGGCAGATGCATTATTCATACATTTGTTTCACTCATCGATTTTCTTTAGGCACAAGTAGGTGTAATAAGCCTCCTGTGTCCTGCCAGACCGAGACATTTTTTTTTGCCTTCCTTTGGTTATTTTCTGAAGAGCTATGACATTGCAGCGGACAGCAAGTCGCAGGTGCAGCGAGCGCGCTACGAGGCGGCCAACTGGCAGTACAAGTACGGCACGGAGATCCCGGTGCACATCCTGTGCCGTCGCATCGCGGACATCTCGCAGGTCTACACGCAGAACGCTGAGATGAGGCCGCTCGGCTGCAGTGAGTTTTTACTTATTGTGTTTTAATTAACTAGCTAACTTTTCCTATATCCTAAGGTTGCCTGGAAGATATCGCTTTTTAGCGATAAGGCCGCCTATTTGTACCGCTCCAGTGTATATGATAAATGGTAATTGTTATGTTAATGGTAAATGTTAAAAATATTTATGTAATGAGGATTCGAAAGTGCTACTAAATAGTAGTCAAATTGAATAAATGAATGTTTGAGTTTGAGTTTATATTATTTTTGTTTGATTTTGTTATGTTTTGTGAGTGCAAATAGTGTTTTTTATTTTTATTTATTATTTAGCTAACCTCCGCTAACAATAATTATCTTTCATAGAAACTTTATCCTGATAGTTACAAACATAACAGAAAAAGAATTTTTAGGTATGGAACCTTGGTTCATATTATTGCAAAGTTCATAGAAGTCTATTTTTTTAATAAATATAGCCTATCACACAACAAATGTGTGTTTAAAAAGCCATAATTTATAATACAAGTTTAGAAATCAATTCTACCTTGAGGAGGATACGTTTGTGCTATTAAAATAATGTCAATCTCATATTTTAAATCTATGCTACAGTACCAATAAAATTGATGCCTAATGTAACACTAAACACATTTCAACACAATTCCAGGCATGATGTTAATCGCGTACGACGACGAGTCAGGCGCGAGCGTGTACAAGACGGACCCATCCGGCTACTACTGTTCCTACAAGGCAGTAGCCGCGGGAGCCAAGGCTACAGACGCTAACGCTTATCTCGAGAAGAAACTAAAGAAACGCTCAGATCTGTCTGCTGATGATGCGATACAGCTGGCCATCTCGTGCCTGTCACAAGTGCTGTCTGTGGACTTTAAGTCCTCGGAGATCGAGGTTGGGGTTGTGATGAAGGATGATCCCAAGTTCAAGTGAGTTTTTTGTTTGATTGTGTAATGCTATGCTATGCTTTTTGGAAAATAAAAACAAAGATTTCCAAAATGTCAAATCTGCTTTATGGCAAATTTTAAATTCTTAAAAATATTATGTAGGTGCCTTGCCTCTGACAATCAATACCAGAATATAGTATGTAAAATAACCAACTTTAAGTCTAACAGTAATTTGAAACAAAAAAAAACTATGCATTTAATGTTAAACTTTCTTTTGTTTCAGGGTTTTAACGGAGACCGAAATTGATAGACATTTAACTGCCATTGCTGAAAAGGATTAAGGGAACATCATAAACACATTATTATTAAAATTCATTTAATAAAAACTTTTACATATACATTGTGTCTATTTTTCATAACTTCCAATCTTTAGTAAAACAAAGGTGTTCACTTAGTCAGAAATGAGAAAGTATTATGTACAATTAAATAGTAACTTTTTGTAAGAATAGAATTAAACTATATAATATCCTACAGTACCAAAACGTTAGGCATACAATTCCGTAAGCATTCCACTATTCCCTCCTGGAACATTTTTCAATATCTCTTTCGGCATCTCATTGACGACAGACGTAAAGTTCTGCACTTCGCAGCAGAAAGTCAGGCCATATAAAGGAATTTCATAGTTTCTTTGTTTCCTTAATCCATGTAACCAAGATACCCGCCCACATGCGCTCTCACAGAAAACTGCGTCGCGAATCTCGCTCACGGCAACAAATGGGTCGTTTAAAACCACTATAGCTAACGCTTTCTCGCTTCTCTTATCGTGGACTAGTGTCCAAATATATTTGGGCACCGGGAACCGCTCCGGTTTTAAGAATATCTCTGCTCTAGTATGACCAGTTCGCAAAGAAAGCACTCCATGCGTTCCCGCGTACACGTCCAAAGTGGCATGTGGTCTTGTTAGCTTCATGAACTTGGCGACATCCCGGTGTAAATGGTGTAGATTTCCATTCGCGACGCTCTTCCAAACCGGCACTTTATTTGACACAAAGTCCGTAACTCGCATGTTCTGGTCGTCGAAGTAATAGCTGCTGAGCAGTTTGGTGCCGGTCAGCGATTGGTCGGCGAATGTGAACTTCTCGTGTCGGAATATTTCGTGTAGACGGCGGTTCATGCGTATGTCGTCAGAATATAGTTTTTCAGCGGCGTGCCGCGTGTTGGCGTCGAACATGTGGTTAAAGTTTCCAAGTAAGGTGAGTGGGGAGCGTTGTTCGCTGTGTGGCGGCATTCTTAGTACATTAGCTGCGGCGTTGCTGACGTGTGCGAGTGTGGGGATGCCGCGGTCTTCGTCGAAGCACAGCGTGGCGAGGTGGCGCGCGTTTCTAGAAGCTTCTATGATTTGATACGCGCGGCCTTGTAGCGGTGATCCGCAGTATTCCACCTACAATGAACGGATAATAATAATTGTTTAAAAGTTAACTTGAGAAATTACGGTTATTAACTTTACCTACTTTAGGATTAGTCATGCCTAAGAAACAATAAGCAATATTAAGTTGTTTGCAGAGACAACAGCGATAATATTTTGCTTAGAAATTGCCATGTCATAAGATATTGCTTCGTTATTTATTAGGGAAATTTTGTCAGCATAATCAAAATATATTGAAAACAATAACACAAACAAGCTCTTTTATTTGTTCTCATTATACACGATAACCAATGACATTCATGTTATCCATTACATGCTTTTCTGAGTGGTCCTAATAATCCTATTATAGAATGTCTGTATCTTATGATCTCAATCATGAGTTTAGCATCATGTTAAACTCTATTCACAAAAAAATATTATGAAAAAAAAAACTCACCGTATGCAACACATCTTCGAATATATTCTCCTGGCAGCCCAGCTCGAGCAAATGCCGCAGCTTACTGTCCTGTCTCACGCGATACCGCCCCGCCTCGCACACCGCGCTCACGGTACTCAGCAGGGGGTAGGCGAGTAACCTCCCCCCTCCACATGAGAACACAACCTCATCCCCCACGGGAATCACCACAGAACTGTTGGACGCTCTGTGTGAAGCCACTAGTGGCATGTTGTCCGGGATACACTCCATGCATTCTAAGTCTATTATGCATGGTGCTGGAAAAATAGGAAATTGCATATAATTATTAAAAATTATGACAGTATTTATGAATAGTGGTATATTTCATATTTCATACAATGATGGTAGTTACTTTGGTGATTTAAGAACAACTTTGCATACGGATAGCTTTTTCTGATTATATTGCTATAAAACTATTAAGTAATTGCAAGTCTGTGACTGTAAAACTTAAACTGAGCTCCAAATGAAATTCAACAAAATAAATTGTTAATAAGAACCCTGCGCCATCTATGATTTTGTTTGTGTATGAATTAAGTATGAATAAAAAGTGCAGTAGAATCAACTAACTATTAAAATTCGAAGCATTTAAATTAAACTAAACAACTTGATAATTTATTAGTCTGTTGTTGACGCTACTGAAGCTAATTTCTTTACATTTTCTAGAACCGTCTCTAAATAGTAGACTCTACGTCTCAATTATTCTGTTACCAAAATTCAGATTAACAAAAAAAGCAAAATAGTATCAAGAAAATAGTTATATTTCGATAGAGTAGGAAAAAAGTCTATATTGCTGATTTAAAATGAACATTATACACTTACCATCACTAAAGAAAGCAATTTGGAAGAAACAACACAATAGAATAAGACGCAACATGTCTGTTTAGCGCGCTGTTTGACTGAGGAGTGATATCTCCTGATAACCCGCCCTGATCCCGCTATCGGCTGTATTGTTTACTACAATACAAGGTCTACCAGGTACTGGCCTATAGAGATCCTGTTGTTTCCTTATTGTGTTTGAGTTTTGAGCAAATGGGTAGGTTTTGTAAGCTGAAGTTTAACCACTAACTTAGGTTTGTAGATTTTTACATAGAGACTCGTTGAATCAATGCACCACTCTTAATATTTATCAATATAATGTATGATTAACTTAAAACAGAGCATCAGCAATGCGCAAACATGTTACTTGGATTTTAACGAAAATAATGAAATCTGTTCACTGATTGATCAATGCCCGTTATAACATAACTTTCTTGCTTCGTCTTAATACGACTTATAACAATGTAAACCATTATTATCTTTTCAAGGAAATTTCCACAAACAAATCAAATTCATATCTTATATAGATGTTGAAACAATCACAAATTATGTATGGAGGTCTAAATAAAAACAACAGTTTCGATAGATTGTTTATTATGAACATAATATACAATGCCAATGTTTATTTGTAAAAGCGGGTAAAATCGACGAGACACATACACCGTACGATAAAACTGTAATATATATATTTATAACATATAGAGTACATACTTAACCTCCTACTGTGCGACCCACTTACGAATGTCTGATCTCTTGTATATAAAAACAAAGACGGTTACCGATAAAAATATTATATTTTAAAACATGCAAGAGGAAATTACTATACAACTTATGAGAATATAAAAAATCATTTGAGAAATGAATATAATTCACCCGTCTTCGGGAGTAGAATTTATATATTGCGACAATGACCCGTACGACTAATCAAAAACTATAACAATAATTAAAAGACAAGTTCATTTTACTAAAACATGTGGTAGTTTTATAAAAGTTATAGGGCTTATTACATTGAGATTAGTTGAATGACTGAAATATAACAACAACGCTTCAGTGATGGATTGAAATTTTTTGAACTTTTTTCAAAACTTTCCACTCAAATTATTTTGATGTTGTATTACATGCACATTTCATTTAAAAATCACAATATAAAACAATAGGGCCTTTAAGCGTAATTTATTAGTTGAGATAATATACATAAAAGAGAACGAGACAACAATACATATGTACATTATAAGACTTCATTATTATAATTGTTAGCGCAAACAAAATAATCGAATCATTTCGACATATTAAGCGCTAGATTTTAGGAGATTAAAAACGTCTAAATAAAAATATCCACAAAAATTGACATTTAAGCACATTTGAGCCGTAAGAATTCGAAGCCGTTACATCATTATTATTAATTATTATATAGTGTTAAATAAAACGTTACAGCGAAGCGCAGTGCATGCATCGATATACAAACAATATATGTGCTAGGTATTTAGACTTACACTACTCTGAGGGTACCAGTTTTGGTAATTGAGTTCGCACTAAACAACATTCCATTTGTTTGATTTTTTGTGAAAAATAAGAAATTTTATTCGTTTAGTGTTTAATGACCAATTTGAACATAACTTCACGTGTGGTAGAAAGAGACAAAAAAATCGTCTCATTAAGGTTTGACGCGTCTGTGCATTTTCCATATCACGCTATTATATTGACGTCGTACACGTGAGAGATACATGAATTGAGTTTCGGACTCGTTTAAATTCATTAAAATATTATTTTACACTACACAGGTATTAAAACGTTTCCATACAATGATACTTCAATGCGAACCCAAAACTTCAACAAATGTGTGCGTGAACGTATGCAGTATGCACGCACACATTGACACGACGAACATGTTATTACCACTGATGATATGCATTGCAATTACAAGCACACTCGAAAAGTACGAGATCTATTTACATAAAACATTGTAATCTCAATATTAATCACTATTTTCGAGCTCAGATTATTATTTGTAACACGCTAAGGGCGCGTGTTCACTAGACCACAATATGTTGTATTGCACAGAGTCGCCCGGCCAGAAATATTACCGCGCGACTTATAACCGGAGCCTATATTCAATCTATCTATTGAAATTATATTTACGAAAAGAAAATATTCATAAAAAAGATTACTTTTTGAGATAATTTTGACACAATTTGGATTGTTTTTTCAAATAAAAATAAATAAAATTGTTTCTTTAGTACTTTACCCGCAAATTAGATTTTAGATACATTTAATATAAGATCCGGAATTTTTAATTACTTGAGATACGTTATAATACAACTACTAGCCATATATAATTTATTGCGACAAATAGTTGACATACATTTATAACATATAATATGCAATTTCGTGTCTCATACTATACTTTGAAAACTTGGCCACACAAGCATATTGCTCGTTAAAAATACAAACATACAAATTATGAACGTTGTAGCCTTGTATTAAATATTATATTGATAAAACAGTCAAAATTACTAGGTACATATCTATCAAACCATGGCAGAAATATATTGATAATAATTAAAGTTACTTCTAGGACGATCTACGAGTCCACGAGAATATCAAAATTCTAAGCTATATTAAAACTACACAAAATATACTTCTGCCAGAATGAGATAGATATTAAAGGCATTTTTACATAATATAGTTTATGGGTTACAATGTACGTACTATGCATTACATATTTTTATTATTATCGATTTATAAAAATTGCTACAATCCTATTGCTTCTCTATAGATAGGTGGAGACCTGTATCCGTACTTGTTGAACAAATAAACAATTCAAGCTTACATTTAATTGAAATATCTTAAAACTACAATTTTTTTTAAGTATTTGTTTCAATTTAACCAATAATAAAAGCGAAATACAGGTCTCGAACACGCGGGACTATAACTCAATTTAAAACAAAAATCCAAACGAACCGAAAAAAAAATTACCGCTTCACAATTCTACACCTATCAACCGACATTATAAAAAGAAATGACTCGACATCCGAAAATATCTATTATACAGGCCTGTACCGGCGCGGGAACCCCACACGGTACCATGCGGCAACCCCGCAAGGGTCCGCGAGCGTTACCACGCGGCAACCCCGCACGGCTCCACCAGCGGTACCACGCGGCAACCCCGCACGGCTCCACCAGCGGTACCACGCGGCAACCCCGCATCACTCCGCGGACGCTACCGCGCGGCAACCCCGCACTGCTGGGGCCGCACACCGCCAGTCGCCTAGGAGCAGCAGGCGCGGGCGGGCGGCGCGCGCGAGGGCCGGCGCTCGACCGCGATGCGCGCGTGGTCCGCGTCCGCCTCGCGCCCCGCCGTCTTGTCCAGGATCGCCTCCGCCAGCTCGGAGAACGCGCGGTCGATGTTTATGTTCGACTTCGCTGACGTCTCCATGAAGCGGATGCCGTGCTCGCGGGCTATCTGCAATTGCAATATCGCCTTGTTATTGAACAGTCTTTTAATTGTATATCTTTACTATAAATAACAAGTTGTCATGTCAAGTCTCGATAAACAAACATTGTGATTAAACATCTTAACAAATAAAAATGAGAGATATGCAATTAGTCCCAGATATTTTTTATACAAGAGAACGTTAATTAAGAAATTCATTAATAAGCATGAGCACTAGAAGCAAGGAGAAATAAATAATCATCCTTGAACTTTAATACCTTTGTTCACATATTATATCAAAATGCAATGTACAATAATGTGTGATCATGCTATACAATATTTTACGAAAATGAAATAATTATTAGCAGAAATACTCTCAAAGCACACCAATTATTCATTCTCAGAAATACCACACTAATTAGGTGCGACAAAAATTCCATTTCAATTAATTTTGTACAATAAAGCAGAGAATTGGACGTCTAATTATAATGATAAATGTTTTGTGTACACGAGTCTCGACCACAATAATAGGCCTACAGTTATCATGCAATACCGAACTTGTGACTCATTGAAAAACAATCATATTGATGATTTCAAAATCACTTGTATTTTGTAATGAAGATTCACAAATTAACTATGGAAATTTATTATAACAAATTTAATAGTAAAATATTATGCTACATGCTTTTATTACAAAAAATTTGAAAGTCTGTGTGTCGGTTTCACAACACAGCTATAACTCACACTAGTAACACAGGGTTTGTAATTCCATCAATTTATATAATGGGTTACTTTCCATTCAAATATGAACAGGATTTCAGGAACAAAGCATTGAAAACTTTAGCTGATGTTTTAATGAATTAATGGAAAATAAATTTATTTATTTTTATTTATATTTTGTTTTTTATTTATAATATTTAATACCAGTATCCCATTTTGACAGATTACAGATAAGAATACAAGGCAATGCAAAAAAAAACATTCTTACATTGTATGCAAATGAACTAGCTGAGTTCTTATGATAATGACTTTATTATTAAATGAGAACAATGTTACTTTAAACATTTGCATGATAATATAAATCATAACTTTCTGAAATAAAAGACAACCCTTACTATCTCAACCTACTTTTTTAATATATTTTTACAAATAGTTAGTAAAAAAAAGTTTTGTTTAATGTCAATAGGGTAGCGATTAACCACAATCTCACGGGATGTTAAGCTAAGATGTGCGTAAGCAAGATGGTATGTGCTTCCCTTGAAGGAAGGCATTTACTCTGTGCTTAAAATACTCTAGTATGGAAAATTTTCAATGACACAGTCTTCCTTATGTAACCTATCTCACAAACACAATCCATCAATATATTAGGTATATATTATATTTATAGAGAATCATTATACTGGAAGAATTTTGATGTATATTTGCATATCATCTTTATCTGTATACTTTTAATTTTCGGAAGTATTAACTAATTCATGAAATAAAAATTACAAAAGAAAAGATTGAACAAGAACAATAATCAATAAAACTATGTAGATATTGCTAATGTTATTGCAAAAATAAAATGTTACTCACAGCCTCCCCGCGCTCTTTGCTGACTACTCTTTTCTCCTCCATGTCACATTTATTTCCAAGTATCATCTTTTCTACATCTTCATTTGCATGCTAGAATAGATAATTATTACATTTATTCAATAAAAATACACAAAGAAGTTCATAACCCTTTTCAATTAAAAAAGTATAAGTCTACATCCTGATAGAGGATCGGTTAATTATTACTGTCATCTACTTAGTTCAGAAATATGCCTAATTTATTATAATTTTTACTACTGCTTTTAGAAAACAACTTTGAAGGAGTCCAATAAATTTTTGATTACTTAAACAAAGATGTCTTTGAATTCAATATGATATTGGCTACATTAAATCTTGTTTGCAAGTTTGAACAATTATTTTCCAACTCATTTACATACCTCATCTATGTTTCTTAACCATTTCACGATATCATCAAATGTTTTTTCATTTGTTATATCGTACACTAACATGATGCCCATAGCACCACGGTAGTATGATGTGGTGATGGTGTGGAAACGCTCCTGTCCCGCTGTGTCCCATATTTGGAGCTTTATTTTCTTCCCTCTTAGCTCGACTGTTTTGATTTTAAAATCTATACCTGGAAAAATATCAATACGAAATTAATAATGCACCAAATTGGCAAAAACATGAATTTAATTATTTTAGAATTCAGCCCACAGTATTTTTGTTCATTGTCAGAGGATATATTACAAAAAACAAAGAAGATTCGTACCGATTGTAGATATAAATGTAGTTGTGAAATGGTTATCAGAAAATCTGAATAATATACATGTTTTGCCTACACCAGAATCTCCAATTAAGAGAAGTTTGAACAGTAAGTCGTAAGTTTTCTTAGCCATAGTTTATAACTATTTAAATGAATAAAAACTAAATGCAATCACAAATTTCTTTTGATCCAAAAAATTGACAGCTAATAAATCGTGTGGTAAACCTTACCAGTACAAAAAAAAATTATAGATAAACATAAACATTTAAAAATATAAATGAAAAAATCTTGGAACAACATAATAAATATTTCTCTATCATCATTATATCTGTTAGATATATTGAATATTTTAAAACTTACACATAATATACACAGATAGACAAAAATTTAAAATATATAAGTTTGCGTGTAATGTGACTACATCGCCATCTGTAGAAGAATATAAATACTCAATGTTTCTGCAAAAAATTAATAGATGTCGCCTTACAAAATCGCGGTCTTATGACGCAAATTCATTATTCAAATTTTAAATTCATATCTAGTTTATTAATTATTAAGATAATATCATTAATTATTATTATGAAGGTATTCATTATACTTATGACCACTATAAACTATATGATACGTCTTTCTATTGCGTATATTCGTACTACCACAGACTAATAATAATATACTACGTATACAAGTACTACTGACGTATATTAAACGGTATTTCTGTAAACACAATAAATAAAGAGAATAACATACGTATAATGGGTATATAGAGAATATTTTTAATAATAAAACCAACAGGCTTCAATTAAAGCAAGCAATAAATAAATTAATAATTTTTAGGAGTACTAGAAGATTTTAATTATTTAAATTGAATTTTGATCCGAACACCTGCTTACCTGGTTTCAATCAGTAACTAGTAAGCCGTAACGAAACGAAACGAAGCCAAAACTATACGAATTATTTCCGCTGATTTTATTTATTTTTTCATACTTTATACCTATTATTTTGCGTGTCTTGGCGTAGAAGTAACAAGTTTTCATTCCGTGGAAATGACAATGTCGTAAATTGAACATTCATTTAATAAATTTAAAAAAAGTACACAAAGTCTAACAATCATATTGTTAAACTGTGCTGTCGATAGTGGTACAGCTGTAATATCTTAGTGTAATATTATCACATATTATGTAATTAATTTTGAAACATAACGTGACATAACGGTAAATGTGCATCTATGTGTTGCATTCCTGCGTTATCTGTGCAAGAACGCGCGGACGCGGGAAATCCGCAGAGCGCATTATAGACGACGCGTGGCGGCGCGAGGCGAGCGGTCGGCGCGGGCGTGCGCAGGTGGGCATTCCCTGCGGCACGAGAGTTGACTATCATTATTTAATAGGTACTAATTAAGTATATTGTATTATTTGAGTAGTTTTTATAAGCGAGAAAGCTATAAAGTAGACACAAGGTGCTTGTTATCATTGTAACGGGATACGAAAATTTTATTCTTTTAGATTCTACAAGTTGCCCCCAGAAAATTAACAAAATTGATTGGGTAGCCACACAGGGTAGCCACCTGTTTTATAAAGTTAACAAAACAAGGTAGCGGAGGGAATTGGAGACATTCGATTCTCTCCACTCTCTCTCACATACGCGAGGTGGTGACGTAATATGTGCATGTCTTTAAGTATACACAGTTCTTGGGTACATGCGACTGTGCAGGCACCCACATGTAAATAGTAGTAATATTATTTAATTTTTATAGTTTATGCAGCTCTTGGCCTATATGACACAGGGAGTAGGGACACGTCATTTGTTAGCTAAGGTCGGAATCGTGTCATTTCTACATACGTGTACGGTGTAACAGAGATCAATTATTATCAATCATTATGATCATTATGAATTATTCAAAATCATTATTAATTCAAACAGTTCGAAAAAATACTTCCGAATAGTGATTTATAATATTTGGCGAGTTGGTAATCGATAATAAAAATATCTTTCACCTTTCTTTATATGTATCTAATATTTAATTAGCCTTTTTATACATTTATAATATATTAGGTATGCGCTATAATTATTAATTATTTAAAGTCAGAAGTGTTCTAGTCGTATCTGACTGTCTATATCTATAACTAGCTGTGCCCCGCGGTTTCACCCGCATTGCTCTGCGCCTGTAATTATGGTCTTAGCGTAATGATATTTATAATATAGCCTATATGTGTGTATAGCCTTCAATTGTATGTAATGTAATATATTATGTTATCAAATAATTTTTTTAAGTATCTCTTTTAATTTTTATATACCTAGGTAGTTACCTATACCTATGTAATGTGACTTTTTATTGCCATTCAACATTTTTTACTTTTATACTTTTATTTTTACCCACTAGGCTACTACATTTCATAATAAGAATTTCTTATTGCAATGAATTAATAGGTAAGTAATTAAATGCGATTAGTCCGAATGATTCAGAGCTATTAGGTCCAGCCTCGCTCCACAGAGGCGAGTCCAGCGTGGAAGGTATAACGTACGGCGTACCTACCTTCTTACTATTGTATTTTCTCACTACAAATTGAAATGATGATTAAATAGTAATTCCAGTATAACGTGTACAAAGATGAGCGTACATAATATTTGTACACGAAAAATTTATGTAGGACGTTTGCAAGTAAAGCCAAATTGTATTCTTACCGCGCATTATACTATCACGTACTAATTGTAGAATTGCTCGCGCCTCGCAGCGAATTTTTTTCGTCAAATAATATTGTAATTCTACATATTTGTATTGCCGCTCAGTATTGAGACAAAGTTTTATACTGCTACGAAAATCGAGTAAAACTGATTTCACTTCCCGTTTACTTCACTTTCATATAATGATGATTTCCACCTAAGCATTCACAGTGTTTAATGAAAGCTGTTGGGAAACAATTTTTTGTAACGAACACATTATAACGAAGGTCCTTATCGCGTGGAACGTTGGCAAGGGGGCTATAGCGAGCGTCATGAAAAATCCTCACGACACTTTTGCGTAGCGCTCTACGAGCGCAATATACGCACTATAGCAAAAGTAAAAGTATTAGAATTCCTTTAATTATTTCATTTATCATTTAACTCCACAAGTACCACGGAGATGCCTACTAGGAGTTTAATTTAAAAATAATCATACTTGTTTGTTGTTTTGTTATATTATATCCTGCTATTTATTATAAAGGATATCCGAATAAACAGCTATTTTCATTGATTATGTAGTGTAGTGACGTCAAAAGATATGTATGTACATAATAAAATTAATTCAATAATGTTCTCAATTAAAAATAATTTCAGCAAAATACTTATTCTTCAATTCTTTTGACAAATATCGTAATGCAGCTCTTGTTTTTGTCGGTCGGTTTAAGTCTCCGTCTGTTAATAGAAGTGAAGATTTTGAGCACTCAATTTAAGAACTAGCCTGTCTCCTCGGCTCCTATCTACGGAGTATTTTTGTAAGTTTGTTACGAATGTTTAGAAAAAAAGAGTAACTATGTGTTCCGAGCACACGTGTCAAAAGTGAAACCATTCAAAGTAGGTAAGTACCTACTTAGGAAATTTTTCATACTTATAATGTGGTATACATTATAAGTATATATGTTATACATTATAGTATATTATTATTACCTATTACCTACTCTTACTTTTTTTTTGTAAATTTAATTATTTTGTTATGTAGTTAAGTGTTGATCAAAACTTTCATAATCGAAACCGCGTTGGATTCAGTGACATTTCCTCCATCCCGACAGCAATTATTATAATTGATATTTTATATAATTATACTTACTCTATCCTACTTTTGATATGATTGAGCACATCATACAGTATTTGATTGAACAGTTATTCAAACTTTCCTATTTGTGGTTAGTTGGTAACTCTGAGATTGACGCAGCTCCTTGAACCGACGAACTCTGCGGTTTCTACATCCGCATTCAAATTAAACAAAATCCTAATAACGGAACTATATAATTAAAAATACCGAATTATTTATAGCCTGCGATTGGATTTAGCATAAGACATAACCTGGTGACCCAATTACTTGTTTATTTTGTTTGCTTCTTGTTGAGCGCATCGTAGATAAAATAACTAATGTTTGTTTTTGTTCAAAGTTGATTTTCTTTTTTAAGGTTCCTGCAAATGAAAATAATGTATTACGTAATGAGTTATTGTAGTAGAACTTACTCATTTACAGTAGTACTAGCTCTCGATAAAATATGAAGGTTTTATTGCTAAATAACTTCTTTTTTAACCGGAAGGTACCGAAGTTTCTAAATGCTCTAGTAGGTAACTTAACTTCGGATATCGCACCTATAATTCTACTGGTCTCTTTTTTGTTAAATTAGAAGCATAATTTTAAACAAATAGGTACCTACTTACCCACCCGGAACAGTTTTTATCACAATTAGATTGTGCGATGCTATACCAACCTGTTAACTATAGGTAATCTATAAATTCGATTCGAATATTATTATAAATGCAAAAATAACTGTGTATGTCTGCCTTTCATTTCATGTTAACAAGCCAGAACCGTTAAGCGAATTTATATTAATTTTTAATACACATTTATTAAACCATAAAGAGCATAGGATTCATATTGTTGATAAAAAACAAGCTGATGGTATAGAGACATGGGATTGTAATATCGACAGGGAAGAATTAAACCGCGAAAGTTGAAAATGCAAGTGAAGTGGCAAGCAAAGCTCTGCTTTCAAATGAATAACTCTACATTTTTCATTTATGAATTAATTACATTATTGCAATTGACACGGTATTGAAATAATTGAGAAATCGCAGATTCCTCGTGAGATTTATTTAAAAGATAGAGTGGCCTAAACATCTCTAAAACCTTTTTAATAAAAGCACACCATAAGAGCAAGAACTATGGGTTAAAAGTTAAAACGGACATCTTCGTCCATAAATGTTCATATAAGTATTGCAATGTCCATGTATCTATCGCAGGCAAATTGTAGAATTTCGCCGTTTACAAACGGCGCCCGTCACTTTACAAACGGTCGGCATCTTGTAATATGCCGAAAATTCGTATTAAGAAATTTTTGGTTTTGATAAGGGGATGGGTTAGGCTAGGTTCTTGTTTTTAAAACTACCTATTTCCGACTGTTTGGAAACGGCGAAATATAAGTTTGCCTGCGACATATCGATCAAGTCTCTATCACGCACACACGCTACGACCAGTAACAGTGGATCATCCACTAATAATTTATCGAAAACCTAAAAAAAAATTCCTTTTCAGAGCGCGTCGTAGGTCACCTAGCTATAAATAAATCTGTGACGTCAACAGGACTCGGGATTGCCTTATAGTGTACAGTGTACTTGTAGTTTATATAACCCGTGACTCATGAGCGCTCCCGTTCTTGGAGAGGGAATTAATCAATTGGCTTATAATATGGTCTAGTCAGTGTGAGTCACGGCTATCGAAAAACGTATTCCGCTAAAAATTAAACAAGTGCGTCAATTGTATGTAAACTTGTATTGACGTTACTTATATGAGTGATTATAACATGGAAATGTAAGAAGAGGTTAAAGCGCGTGCGTGGTTTTCTATGAACTGGTAAAATAAGCTTATAATATTTACTGACAGGGAAAAGTTACAACTTGTATTTTATTCTACGAAAATAACTACAGTAGTTTTTATGAAAAATCATTATTTTAGGGATCCGAACCACAATTGCACCCTTATACATAGTACGAAATTTAAGATACAAGGTATGAAACACATTTATAGGGTGATTTCGTTATAATAAAAATAAATCTGATTCAAAATCTCTGGTTAAACCTATTAACGATACCGAGGGCGCTTGGGCTGATTTCTTAAAAAGAAATCGCTATTATTCCTTTCTAGTTTGTAGTGAGTCAGCAGAAGCCAGTTCGATGAAAGCCTCTCACTCAAGGATCCAGGATGCTCCGCCACGCCGGAGCCCTGCCCATATAAGTGTCGATTCATTAAGCGGTTATATATAGCTTATAACGGTTTATCTGCTTCCGAGGTACACTCATTTATACATACCTCTACTTATGCAACTATAAATACATCCTGGAATCGAATAAAAAACTATTTTCTGTTGACATGGGTATAATTTACCAGTATGCCTTTAAATTAGATTACAGAAGCTTTGGTATTGGATTTTATGGCATCTTGACTATTCTCTGGACTAATTCATTATATTATGTATATCTTGATTCTTAAGAGATAATATGTTTGTGCGTGAATGTTGATATCTATGATTTTCCCACCTCTTTATAGTGTAAGGAATTTTCAAAATGAAAATATTGGAATCATACTAAGGTTTACATTGCAGTACTACATGTGGTACCGTAGATAATATAATATCTACTGTATACTAACATAACAGTACATTTGGGACAAATAAAACAATTACCATTTAACTAATAATTACAAACAATGATTGTTTCAGATTGTCGCTTAGTGACCGAAGATTAATTCCAATGTAATTTCCATCAATTTGTCGCGCAGTTCGGGGCGGCCCGCCATTGTTGCCACTTGCCATTAATTTAAATTAAATCTGCGGTTGGAGTCAGCGAGTGTAACCACGGTACACAATGATACGAATTCCCGACGCTAAGTTATTGGGGATCACCAGCGTTAACATCTTCACGGTCGAAGATCACAATGACAGTGGTTTTAACTGAAACTGTACTCTTAACTATGGGTATTTGAAAAATTTTAAATAGTAAAAAATTCGATCATGAGGCTAGATAAGAACGCGCATATTTTCATCATAGGTATTATATTTGTGTTTTGTTAAATAGATAGGTACCTACATGTTATACTAAAACAATAATGCTGAGTAGTTTGTTTGTTTGAACGCGCTAATGTGAATTGAAAAAATTATTTTTGTGTTGGATACTCACTTCATCAGGGAAGGATACAATATATTATGATCACGGTACGACTAATAGAAGGGTAGCAGCAATGAAAATATTCCATAAATATGTGCAGGGGCGGACTTACAAGCGATCTCTACCATTGTGAATGTATCTTATCACCACAGCAGTCACAAGATAATACATGTACTCCAAGTCTTACACCTGATCCACATCAAATAGCATCATGAATCAGCAGTCGCACTCAGCAGTATGAGCGCGTTTCGCAGGAGCGCGCCGCGCATGCCAAGTGCGTGCGATGCTATCGGCAGACAGGCCGCCGCGCTGGGCGGTCGATGCGCACACGCAAATTGCTGACAATATATGCTAACACTAGCAGATTGGATTGTGAATACGTTAATTGTGTACGTAATAACTTCCAGTGCCGTCTTTAGGATCAACGAGGCTATGGGCCAAGGTACTGGCTGGGGCCTATGTAAGGGATGGAAAATCCTTAAATTTTAACTTTATCATTTTTCAGTTTACAATAACGCAATAGGCTAAATCGTAACCCCGTCTCTTAACACCCCACATATGAGAGTGATTTTGATGAACTCATATCTAATTTTGCTGCGAAGAAATCGAGAAAAAAAGTTTTTTAAGCTGTATATAATTACTGTTATTTTAGTGCAAAAATAAATTTTTAAACAAATTTTCTAAATCTTGTTTCTATTTTACCAAGTGTGTGATTTGATATTTTTCTTATTATGTTATAAAATTTGTTGTTGTATATCGAAAATTTTCAGAATTGTGGGGCCCCTGCCTACCTCGGGGCCTCGGGCCAGGGCCCTGCGGGCCCTGCGGGCCCTGCCTTAAAGACGGCACTGATAACTTCATCGATGGCTGAGGAGTGACTCTAGTTAGTTCTGTTTTCTTGGTACGTATTATTGAGCGTGAGGTAGTCACCTTCCAAGTCACCTTCCATAAGTTGACAGGTATCGAAATATGACTCAAATTCAAATATCTATGCAATAGTGCTTTGCAGCATTTTTAACACCTCACAAAACAGGTTCAGAAAGCTCTCTCGTGGCTTCCTTTATGACTCTTGGATGTGAAGCGACTTTAAAATCGCGCCCATACTGCATAATCCGATTATCCATATACAGGGTGTCCCAAAAAGTATGGATGAACTGAAGCCAGGAGGTAGAGGACCTAGAGGGCTATCCGAATCACCCCCATGTATGTTATGCGATTTTTCGTAGTTTCGGAGTTATGACTCTTTTTTCAATTTTTCACTTATCGCCGAGTACGATGAGATTTTGACTCATGGTGACGTCAATTATTGCGGTAGATGCTTGATTTTTTTTTGTGTGCTAAGCTGAAAGCTAGGCCATTTCAGTATGGTAACATTTACTGTCGTAAGATCTTTGAATGGAATAAAAAAAAGAATTAAATGCCAAGAAAGATAAAATCACCCAGTAAGTTCACAACTTCAAGGGCCCGTAAAAAAATAAAATCACATAAAAAAAGTTTTCCGTTTGGCTTTTAAAAACTTGCTCTATCCATCAGGTAGCTACCCTAAAAATTTTATTTTATTATTCAGAAGGCTTCAATCGAAAAATTGAAATCTAAATGTGATAAGTGCAAAAATTTAATTAACATGATGATTAATAAAAACAAATTAAAACCAATAACAAGGTGTTTAATTACCAGAAATTTTTAAAATAACCCCGCTGTTGGTCAATGCAAGTGCGACATCACCGTAAAAAGTGGTATTTTAAATGTCTGAATGCCCTTTTATCATTTTTAATGGTTTCTTTTGCTACTATGAATTTCGGGGTTATTTCGTCCAAATTGTGGCTTTCTCTCGTTTTTGTAGTATTCCCTCGGAAAAAAATCAATGGGATTTATGGGATTTATGTCTGGGGACCGTGTAGGCCAGGCTTTAAGGCAGGCGTCACCGACGCATGCGCAGGCTGCAACGACCAATCCATCTTTCAGGGTATCTTTGCTCTTTAGCCTGGCCTACACGGTCGCCAGACATAAATCCCATTGATTTTTTTCCGAGGGAATACTACAAAAACGAGAGAAAGCCACAATTTGGACGAAATAACCCCGAAATTCATAGTAGCAAAAGAAACCATTAAAAATGATAAAAGGGCATTCAGACATTTTAAATACCACTTTTAACGGTGATATCGCACTTGCATTGACCAACAGCGGGGTTATTTTAAACAATTCTCGTAATTAAACACCTTGTTATTGGTTTTAATTTGTTTTTATTAATCATCATGTTAATTAAATTTTTACACTTACCACATTTAGATTTCAATTTTTCGATTGAAGCCTTCTGAATAATAAAATTAAATTTTTAGGGTAGCTACCTGATGGATAGAGCAAGTTTTTAAAAGCCAAACAGAAAACTTTTTTTATGTGATTTTATTTTTTACGGGCCCTTGAAGTTGTGAACTTACTGGGTGATTTTATCTTTCTTGGCATTTAATTCTTTTTTTTTATTCCATTCAAAGATCTTACGACAGTAAATGTTACCATACTGAATTGGCCTATCTTTCAGCTTAGCACACAAAAAAAATCAAGCATCTACCGCAATAATTGACGTCACCATGAGTCAAAATCTCATCGTACTCGGCGATAAGTGAAAAATTGAAAAAAGAGTCATAACTCCGAAACTACGAAAAATCGCATAACATACATGGGGGTGATTCGGATAGCCCTCTAGGTCCTCTACCTCCTGGCTTCAGTTCATCCATACTTTTTGGGACACCCTGTATAATATATAAATACATCCCACTGCATTAAATTTCACTTGTTATTTGTTAACAACACGCTAGTCCTTATTAAAAACGTCAGTCAGACGGACCCGTGACTTCATTAAGAAATATTAAAAAAATAATAAGATAATTGCAATTGAGTATTTGAATAAAAATTTTTTTTGTGCTAAATGGAAAGATTATATATTAGTTTTATAACAAAAATGTTTTTTTAATTTTTTTTTTTGCAATAATTCAAAAGTTATTTCAAAATAAAAATTAGTCTTTGAATCCAGTACCGAAAACACACCGACAACTCCCGAAGCGTCACCCGAACGCGTGTGACGTCATAATGTTAGTTTTCACTCATTGCAGTTGATAGAAAAACGTATACAACTATAACATTTTGACGTCACATCTATCGTGACCAGTCATGGCGCGTTTATAGTCACGTGACTTTAATTTAAATTTCATCAATTTTTAATTGCTTATAAATTATAATTAATTGAAAAATATTTTTTTCGAGTTTTTTGCATTAAATATCAATATTATTAATAATAAAGTTTTAAAATACATAAAAAAATCAATATTTTTTTATTATTCAAATACTCAATTCTGGCATGTTAGATAAATTGAACCTGATTGATCTGTGAATGAGTGGTGACCGATCTTTAAAAAGTTTAAAGAGAAAAATGATTCAAGATTGAAATGTGTGTTTATTCATAGAGCTTTTAATTCTCCAATCTCCAGTCATCAAGCAAGTTGATTGCTTTTTGTTTGCGCTATATACGGCACAGCTACGTACGATCTTGTACAAGACCCTATATACATATAACGTCATCAATAAGAGGCTCGTCGTCACCCGTGGGATGCAGTGAAAATAGGTCATCCGTGCGAGTTGTCACGTAGACAGTAAAGTCTCTCTGGCACGTAACATGCATTGTGGCCCTACAGCCATAGCTAAATCTCCCGACTGCACGCGTGTTAGCGCTATTGTTGTACATTTACAAACTAATGAGTATTTAAACTAGCAACGCCCGGTGATCGAAATACGACCTTCTCGGTGTGGACTCTCACTCGCGTTCCGATATAAGACCAAAATGAAGTACGGCGCTGTTGTAATATGAAAACATAATGATCTATGTATCATTGCGATATGTAAAGGGACACTAGGTTAAATTTAAAAAAGGAACCGTAGTACGACTTATGGTATGATAGAGACTAGTAAGATTATATTATGGAGATCAATTATTGATTTATTAAATGAGAATAGGTTCCCACTAGACAACTACTTTAGAAGCATTTGTACCTATAATCATATTAGAAATTAGTTTTTCTTCAAAGTTTATACAGGGTTACTTGTAAAACACCAGCAACCTCGCAGGACAAGATAGCTAACATCATAAATAACAACATTTGTTCTACGACTTTTGATAATTTGTTAGATTTTATTTTCATGCAAAAATAAATATAAAATATTCATATAATTTTCCGTTTGAATATTACATATAAACTCTACGCGCATCCAAAAAATTACGTAAACAAGAAGCGAACGAGAGGGGAAAGGAGGCGTCGCGTCGTCCTTTCGATAATGAATAGAACATAGACTTACAAATGTTAGGAGAGTACAATAAAAACTTTAAAAAAATCATTTAAAAATAATGTATTGCGTTATGCCAAAAGTCGTAGAACAAATGTTGTTACTTATGATGTTAGCTATCTTGTCCTGAGAGGTTGCTGGTGTTTTACAAGTAGGTAACCCTGTATATTGCAACTTGAAATATGTAATAAAATGTAATGTAATAAATAATTAAATACCTACGCTAATAACAAAATGTAGTAACAACATAATATGCATAAATTATCTGGGAATTAAATCAATTGGAATCGTAAATTTTGCACAAATAACTTGCAGAGATCGATAATTTATGCAAAATCTTTATAACCTAACAGATGGATAGAAAAAAATAGGTACTACTAATTTTAAATAATTTAGTAACTCTAGGTATTTCAGTATGGACATCAAGCTTCATTAGCTCTATGTCAAAGTATTTGTTATTTTAATGTGAATTTTAGACTAAATGAAGGGACTTATAACACTTTAACGCAAAAGATAATTTAGAATTCAACATTGCTTATTAGAAAATTAGTTGAATGAATTTTTCGTATAAGATTTGTCAAGTTTGAAATTATTAATATTAAATTAATTATTATAATATAATTTTACTGGTCACTGTTCTTCTACCGGTCAAAAGTTCATCATTTTAAATAAAACTACAACTAGAATTAATGTGAGCTTTTGCATTAAAAATTATATTATTATTTAATCTAATAGAATAGTGCTGTAATGAGGAGTAATTAATTATGTGTTCGAGAGACAACTCGTTACGCTGATTTGTTTCACTGTTTGGTTTTGGAGAATTAGATTATATAAGGTGATCACTACTTTAAAATTGATAAAAGCTTAAGTTTTCTGTTCTGGGAATCTGGGATTATTTAACATCTTCGATAAAGAAAATATTGATATGTGAAATTTAAATTAAATATAAACTATTAACCCTTTAAAAAGATATTAATTAACCCACTAGGTTTCCGCCCGCGGCTTCGCCCGCGCAGTCAAAGAAAAGCCCGCATAGTTCCCGTTTCCGTGGGATTTCCGGGATCGCGTCATTTTCCCGGGATAAAAAGTAGCCTATGTCCTTTCTCGGGTATCAAAATATCTCCATACCAAATTTCATGAAAATTGGTTCGGTAGTTTAGGCGTGATTGAGTAACAGACAGACAGACAAGACAGAGTTACTTTCGCATTTATAATATTAGTACGGATTGAATAAATTTCTTCACAAAGCCACATATTACCGTAATATGGTAATAAAATACATATTATCTTTTATTTTCATAACTTCATTCATTACTATTCCACGCCTAACACGATAATATAAATATAATGAAGCGGGAACAATCGAAACCGCAACTGTTTATAAACAAGATTAGGTCAAAGCTCCGCCTGCGTCAAACGGACCGTCTATATCATGCGAGAGGCATGCCCTTCGTTTATTTGTATAGAACCGTAAGGCATGCGCCCGTTTCCGGTGTGTCATGCTCCCACGCCGGCAACCTTCGTCAAACTAACCATACAATGAACCCTCAAAACCGCAATTTACATACATTGAACGAACTTAACCAGCAATGGACAGCGCCCGCAATAAGTTCATCTATGTTTGGCATGTCCGGAATTGCACACGATCGGCCCATGTATTACCAAATACTTGTAACGTCTGGGTTATTGCATCGAACGGCTGCAGCGGGTGCATTGCCTGTTTCGTACACGTGGAATACATCGACGTTGATTAAAGAGCAGCGATGTATTGTAAAGAAGGGCTGCTAACCCTTGTCTCTAAGGTAGCGAGGCTGGCTGTGACCTGATTCGTGTTGAATTGTAGCCGTATCTGGTGAGCGGTGGGCGCGCCGCGGTGACCTCCCGAGCCTTCTTGGAAAACTCGTAGAAACTTTATGCGAAAATTTAAAAAATGCAGCACACGTAGATCTGGGAGTAATTCACACGGTTGCCAAATTTGTTTTACGTGGAAAATGATGTTATCTATAGTTTAAATTGTTAGCAGAAATTGTTAAAATCACAAAATCATGTGATCAGAATTTTTGAAAAGAACTTTAAGTATCATAAAAGCTCATTTAAAGCTTAACTAACTAGTAGGTAATAGGTGCGTACTTTAACACACATTTATACAGAAGATGGTGTTAATGTTCACTAGATCTTAATTCTAAGTTATGTGTTTTAGAATAATTTACATTTAAATATAATTTACTAAAAAGAAACATTAAAATAATTTTTGGTTCAAAGTACAATATGGTACCAATTGTTTACCATAAGCATAACCTGATGAACCGTAGACAGTTTAAATTTTTAGCTATGATGTATTTCTATTGCTTCTACAACAAATAGTGGTCATAAATTATTGAATAGTTGAACATTTGGATTTGCAGACCGTACGGAAGTACGGCTTAAACTTAGCAACATAACATCGAATTTTATTGTAAAAAAACCAACATAGGGGGTGTCAAGGGACACCCGGAGGGAACAGAGATACACACGCACGTCGCAAGGCTTACAGCTATAGCAAAAAGCTACAACTTTTCGTCTTTATTTCTACGAAGTTCCTTAGCGTGTTGCGTTGGGCTCTAGCCCCTTTTCGCAACGCGCTAAGAAAATTCGTTTCAAAAGAAAAATTACATATCCAATCCAAATGAAAACTAAATTAAAACTTCTTTCAGCCGTACGTCGTACATATAAAGACCTTTTCCGAGGTAAGTACATCGTTAAAAATCACTGCTGTAGGTTAACCGATATTGTATTGGCGGGACAGATAATTTAGCGAGACATGTCGGTGCCTTTGACGCGATATTCGCTGCGATTTCCATAGAAGCGATGCGTAAGACACACACACCTGCTTCACTTACGCTATGGGAATGTCCAATGAACGCCCTGGGATGGATCCGCATTGACTCACTCCTCAGGATCGCCTTTCACAGCAATTCGAGTCTGTCAATGTTGGTATAACTAGGGGAACGCTTCACGCCTATACGATTAGTCATAACACGATCGTTTATTTGCAGCTCATTAAGCTTACAAAAGCTTTGACGCGACCGATGATAATATGGTTTGATGTCTTATTCCCTTTTTATTATTTTTATATTCACATATTACACTTTACAGATAATATATAATATCGGTAGTATAATATAGTAATAGAGAAATAATCTACAGCCGTCAGCCTACAACTGCAACGATATTGGGAACAAATAAAGAAATCATGGTAGGTGCCAATTCTGCTTATTTTTTTAGCCATAAGTTAATTTATATGTAGCAAAATGAAAGATTTTCATCAATTAAAATTACATCATCTCGTTTTCTCTTCCACCTGGAGCCAACTCAGTTTATCAATTTAGCGCAATTTCCTCCAGTAATTGATTTCGTAGCCCCAATTTGTTGCAATATTTTCACAACAAAAAGGTTATTTTGGAAAATGTCTTTTATTTCGTGGTTTTAGACCACTAATATTATAAACCTGAAAGTTTGTAAGGATTTCTGCATATATGGACGTTGGTTACTGATTCTCACGGAACGGATTTCGACGACGGTAGTGATGTAGGTAGCTTATGGACCAAAATAACACATAAGCTTTAGAAATACTGGGTGAATAGCGTGGCACAGCTATTCGTTTATACCTAATAGCCTAATAATTCTAAAAGATTAAACCACCTTTAAACCTAATCAATTAGTGCACCAGCTGAAATATTAACAATGCGTTTATTGGTACTAGCTTACCGCCCGCGGCTACGCCCGCTTGGTCTAAAACCTAATAAATTATATACTAAAACCTTCCTCTTAAATCACTCTATCTATTAAAGAATTAAGAATTAAGCATAAAAAGGGACATAGGGACAGAGAAAGCGACTTTGTTTTATTCTATGTAGTGATAGTGAAGCTCGCGCGCGGAATAGCTCCCGCCGCGAAGCGCGTCAAACACACTGATACACAAAATTATAATCCTTATGGCATGATTTCTATACCGATTTACATGATTCTTTTTTTATTGAATAGGTAATAATGTTAACTTTCTTTAATTAGGGATGAGTGAGAGTGTTGTAAACGTAAGAGTAGACAAATAAAATCAGAAAGCTCCGAATTGCTGTAAAGCTATTGAAGTTTCACTTGTTATTGTGAGTCAATTTTAAAAGATAGACATATACTGTCTAGGAATTTATTTTTATATAATAATAATAATTTAAGAACATTTGTGTCGTACATGATTTCTATGTAGCTTTAACCATTAAGGCTGCACACGCGACGGAAGCTTAAAAAATGGAGTAACTTCTCCCGTTTTCCCAATATTTCCCTTCACTGCTTTGGTCATATTGATCGTAGCGTAATAAAAAGTATACTATAACCTGCCCAGTAGTATGAAGAAAAATTGTGCCAAATTTCGTTAAAATCAGTCGTGTAGTTTTTGTTTCTATAACGAATATACAGACAGACAGACAAAAATTTTACTGATTGCATTTTTGGCACCAGTAGCAATCCCTTATCACCCCTTCATAGTTTTTTTTAAATATATTTCATGTACAGAATTGGCCTCTCTACAGATTTATAATAAGTATAGATTAGATAGATTCATTGCAATGTGTGGGTTGCAACAGATTTTTCCCTTTAGACAGTTGATTGTGATTAAGGTCTATGACCTCATTGCTCAACAGGGTTTTTACTTTTTAGGAGTCCGAAAGATTAGTAACTAATACTAATTAACATAGTGAAAATATAATATTAAAGCTATTAATCAGCTTTTAAACTAAAGAAAAGCTATTATATTAGAAAACTTGGCGTTGCCTGGGGCAGTTCATCTGTTGACCAACTCTGACAAAATTAATAGTTTATTATGTTAAAGAGTTAAGATTAATATAAGATTTCAGTTTCTGTAGTGACTAGTGAATCAACCGAAAAAACTACTTACAACGATTTCAAATATTCCTGCAAAGTTCCTGCACTAGCAGATGATGATAGCTGAGTAGGTACATACTTTTAATATAATATATATTGTTGTCTTTGTTTCTATCTCGGATTTACCCGTGAGGATACGGTTCATAATAAGATTAATTATTAGCAATCTAGGTACCTAGTTATACGTATTATCAATCATAGACTGGCGAGCGTTATATTAATTATCTATGCCAGAAAGCATTCCATTTTACGATGCGTTGTAAAACTGCAGTTTATAGATTGCAACTTGTACTTTAAAATTAGGTGACACATCGTCTACGAACGTGTCGACATGTCGCTCATATTTAATTTATTTAATAGTCAAGTATCCTACACATATACAGGTACCTTCATTAAGTAATATTGTAAAGAAGTAGAGCTTGTCAATTCGTGTTTTATTATTTCGCCAGGATGCTACATCATTCTCGAGTTACATATTACAATTATTTACACTATTACTTAATACTTATAGTTTTCAACTGTTGCAAACTCTTTGAGATTGAAATTGGGAGAGATGGACCTGTAGATAGAACATGTGAATTTAGAATTAACTAAGTATTATCTAATTGTGTCTTTAGTCGAACACAGTCGCCATATAAGCTTTTAGTAAGTTATTTGGTAACTTTACAAAATTTTACGCCATTACCGTGACGTTCCTCACAGCTCTAACAACCTACAATTCAAACCACATTATTGAGGTTCAATAATAACATATTAGTGATTAATTTACACCACATTTTGCAAATAGCCACGCGCTTGGTGCGTGCCTTTAGACGAGGTGTGCGCCATTGCAGCCTGACTCAGCGGGGAACCCGAATATTGTTTTCTAATTAATTGCTAAGTGATAATACCGCTACATAATTAGAAAATGTAATGCTTATGTAAATGTCCTTGGATTATAAACATAGTACGAAGTATTATATTTTAGACGAGAGATAATTGATTGGTTTTATAAATAATTGCCAAGTTTTCAGACATAATGCAATTATAATATATCAGAAAATTTTAATAGTGGTCCTGAAAAATGTTAATAATTTTCAATGAAGGTTCGAAACATCATCTGTTATAAAAATTTTAGCACCTATTGACTATTGTATACGGACTTGTTGAAGTAAAGTCATCTCCTTAAATTAAATTAATTTGATGAATGAACATTTTCCCCATTCATTATTTTCTGAAAGTACCTAATTAAACTTTTACTCTAAATAAAACCAGATCTTTTTCATGTACCTACACTTATTTAATGAATTAGATCATAATTATAGCATTTCAAATTTCCTAAAAACAACATTAAAGGTAAAAATTATAGTCGAAACAAGCGGCAGGAACCTATTGATATGAATGAAAAGTACCTAATGAATGATAATAAATGCATCGGTATGTAGGAGTCAATGACTGTGCTCATTGCGATACTTTTGCCCGCGTATTGGTTCACTTACCTACATATACAGTATTGTATGTTCGATACTGACTCATGGGTTTCTTTGTAAATATTATGAAATATTTTGTTAATCTTCGCTATTATAGAACCGTTATGTTTTAGAATAAGATTTTCTTAAGGTTTTTTTCCGGTTATTTTTTTTTTACTGAGAAAAGTAATTGTTATAAGTAATTAAATTGACAAAAATTCATCTATGAAAAAAATAAGGAGCGTGAAGAGGCTTGGTGGTAAAAATGATTACTGATATAATATGATAAGTAGGACTTAGGAGGCCAATATTGAAGTGAAACTTCTTTAGGCGCGTTGAAAGTAAAATTTCAAGGTCGTGTCATGGCAATACCGTCACGTCATGGAGTAAGACGACGGTTTTGAATCTCGCCAAAGAAGTTTCACTTCTGACACGTGCGCTCGATCTTATTTTTTAGATACGGCTTAAAGCTTGAATTTGTTGAGCTTTAATTTTAAGTATAGGTAACCGTGACGAAAAAGCCTTCTATATCATCTATACGGAACGTGATATTTGTTTATCCTTAAATTTTATCCCACGATTTTAGCATTATGTCTCATTTATGACTAATTTGTGACTAATCTATAACTTTTCCGCTTCAATTTTTATGGGGGTAGCCCAAAAAAATGGAAAATTGTTTACAAAATAAAAGTAAGTGGAAATCACTTCACTTCCTGCCAAAAAGAAAGTAAAAACAGTAACTTTTATGATTATGTCAGTTGCCAGTTAGGTCATCAGTCATCTCGATGCTATCACAAGAAAAAATATACTACTGGAGGTCACGAACCCAATACAAAAACACCAATGATAACTTTTTTCCTCATTAGATCAGATCTGTTCAAGGTTGTGCAATCACAGGAGCTTACGCATATTTTGACACCGTTTTTTTGTAAACGTGTTACACACACACACACAGTTACCTTAACTGTGAAAACAAAAAAATTGTTGATATTCGTCAGTTACTCATTGAATTCCAATATTGCATCATGATATTTATGTTATGGTCCGGGAGCCAGCAGCAGATTTTATGACCAAGTTCCTCTCAAGCGGTAATTAGTAAAATGCATCAAAGTATAGTATTATGAAGCCTCGTGAACGTCAGCTGGAGCTCGGTTGGGGGGAAGAGCGGTTGTAGCCTCCCGTATCAGCTGACGGTTTTTCCACCAAGATACAGCCAGCTGACATATATATTTATCCACAGTTACATATAAGCTATCATCAGGTAAATTTTTGTTTGAGAGGAAATAACGGAAAATAAATTTTTCTTTAAATTTAACTTTCATGTTCGAGACACCAGCTGACGTATAATACACCATGTTGTAACCAGCTGACTATTTTTTTTCGTTGAGATATTGGGTTAGCTACAATTTGACAAATTTTTAGCTGAGAGGAAATGAATGAATGAATGTATTTTTTTTCCTATGTGCGTGGGAGGCTACAACCGCTCACCCCCCCAACCGAGCGCCAGCTGACGTTCACGAGGCTTTATAATACTATACTCTCATGCGTCTGACGAATTATCTCTTGAGAGGAAATAGTTAACCAAATTTGCACCTGGCTCCCTAACCATTATAATGGTTGCTCCTCGCGCGGCAGACACCGCGGCGCCGGCGCGTGACGCAACTCAACGCTTGCGATTAACCGCAATAGTCCGAGCCAATTTAACTTTTGTTTTGAATGTATTGAGGTCTAAATTAGTTTAAACTGACCGCATTTTAGGTAAAATATATAAGCCGGAGATAAATAGATAATTATACCATTACAGATCGATTGAACCGATGACAATATTATGTAGCTCAACAAAAGTGTTATGATATGATAAGCGACTTGTTACATAAATAAAAGCGAAGAGCAACTAACTCATCACAAAATCTCAGGAGCAAGCTAGTCGTAAAAAGTTGAAATTTGGTAAGAAGTAATTGTATGAATATTGTAAATTTTGCCAAGCCCCTTCTCTATCAGTTTGTGGTAGTGAAGCTTCTTTAAGCTTTGTAGGCGGGCAATTTTCTTTTCGCAGCGTAAAAATTATGTGTACCGATTTTGAGGGGTTCGCTTTTATTTTCCATCCAGTTCGTGACCGCGTTGTGACCTGTATGTAGAATTTTGGATGTAGCTGCCGGATCCTTACTACTTGCTAGAATAGCTGTGTCATCAGTGAATGTTGCAACTTGCAGTACATGATATTGAAGAAGGTAAATTAACCAAATTTAACTTCACAAAGCCATAATAGCATTTCGGGTTTTGTCGAACAGGTAGTTGGATCAACATGCAAAGCAAAATAAAAAACTATAATGATATAGTAAACAAGGAAAACCGCAATTATATCTTAATAGCGGCGCGTGCGACCATTTGCTGACAATGTCAAGGATCTCCAATCCGCTCGATAAACTGCCATAAACTGGAGGCATTCCTACTGTCACGTGTTGTGGAGATCTGCCTGAGAAATCATAATAAAACAACATATTTCTTTAAAGTATTTGCTAAATTATATGCGTTTATACACCGGTTAAACATTGGAGCAAATTATCTGATCGTCAGGGGAATAACCACTCTTTCATAGTGTATAATGTGTTGGATATAAATATTAAATACCAAGCTGTAACTTAGGAGTACCAAATAATAATACATCAATTTTAAATTTATGTAAATTATCGTCCAATATACCGCAACAAGACCCACTTTAATCTTAATTTTGTCTTATCTATTGCTTGGCCCTTAATCTTCTTTCATTTTTTTTTATAATTCATAAAAAGGACATAAATATTACAAATATAATATGAAGATATTATTTTTATTTCACACATTATAAAACTTTTATTTTTTTTGAAATGTTGAACCTAGTTCCACTTGGATACAACACAATAAGTTTATTATATTTAAAATGTCATGTTATAAATAAAGCTTACGTTCTTCTTTCTAAAATTTCAATTCAAATGATATTGTATAATGAATGGTGTATCTAGATTAATCGAACATAGAGCTAAAGCTAGAGCATGAGCATTATTTCGTGATTTTTTAGTGTAAATGAAAACTCGCATTCAGTGTTGTTCACAATTGCATAGAATCTTTTCGAACGCACTAAGGACAACGAAATAATGCTCTACGCGCCTGCTTACACTAAAATAATTTGCCATAGTTGGGTTAGAACGAGCATTCGCTCGTTTGTTGTAAATGCACCGTAAGATGATTGATGTTTGTATAAAATCTTTGGTAGGTAAAGGTCCCGAAAATATTCACTTCGAAATCTATAGAAAAACTTTAGGATTTAGAATAGTTGAGTTCATGAAAATTCCGATCTAATTTCAAGGTTATTAAAACAATATATTAAAACAGAAGATGTGAAAAAAAACAACCCTTTCGCAACATCAATTTGACACTTAAAATATTTTAATAGTAATAACAACAATATGCCAGACAATATTCATTATCGTTTATCTATATCGTAGTCATCCGCACTCCGCAGAATTTCCGCGCTTGGCGTGTGCTCAATGCATCATTGACCACAAGAACGGAACACACTTCCGAAGCACGCTTTCTCATGACTCATGTTCTTAGAAAACGTTTGCATCATGATCTATGTAATGGTTAATTAGGGAATTAGGTTCTGTTGGTAGGTGAAGGCCGCGATGTCGATGTGTTATGGATTTAATACTTTCCAACAACGGTTTCTTTGCGTGTTTCAGGATTTTCGCAATGAAACTCAAAACTTTGGACTGTTTAAATGTTAACTATATTGCCCTACAAACGTCACAGATCATCGCCAACATTGTATGCAGATATTGAGATACCCAATATATTTTTCCAGGTGAACCTACTAATTTTTTAAAGTAGTTATATCAATGTACACATTGTGTCATATACACTCATTGATTCGTAGGTACTAAATTTCAGATTTCTTTAGCAAGAAATGTCGTTTATTTTTTACTGTGTAGTAAGTGGTAGATTTCTGAACGATTTCGATTTTTTTTATGCAAAACCGACTAAAATAGTTTTTTTTATGTCTAACTATAATAGTAATGCGATTTCGTAGTAGGTACCTACAATACCTATAGGTTGTATTGATCGTAAAATCGAGCAAGTACTTGGTTTTCATTATAAAAGAAGTACCGTTCTCTTAAATCTGCTGTTTTGGGTAATACTCAAACTCAAACTCAAACATTTATTTATTCAATTAGACTTCTTCTAGAAGCACTTTTGAAACGTCATTAAGTACATATTTTTAACATTTAATAAAGCTAAAATGTTAATATGTACATAGAACTTATTTGTTTTCGTTTAACTTGCATATTTCAAAAGCAAACAGCATGTCCTATGTTCAGTGTAACAATATCCATATTCCATTTACATACGATTCACATGGATATAAATGTAAGTAACGTTAGATGACATACGCGTATGTCGTCACACGCGTCACACGGACTCGGGAACTAACCGATGTAGCCTTCAAAGTGAACGATACTTATTACGAACTTTATGGAAAACTTTTTTCAAAAATCTTAAGGATAAGAAGGACATATGGATAAAGTTTAAGCTATATGGTAAGCTATAAAAACATAGTCTGAATCCGTAATTTATAAGATGAATTAATAAAGTTAAATGACTATTTTTATAACTTATTTACTTACCTACTTAACTTTTTTGAATTACCTTTGCTTATGTAAGAAAGAATTTCGTATTTATAATCAATAAAATATGTAATCTTGTAATTTAAGAAGTTAAGAAACAAACCTCATTTTGCCTTACATTACTTACAGCAGATTCGTTTGTTATTAATAGATGTTATTAATAAATCTATCTCTCTATTTATGTTTTATTTTAATTAAAAATAAAATGTTGCCGTTTAACATTTAACATAAGCTGGAAACAAATAATATCTATTCTTAAACATAGACTTTATTGAATCAAGTTCATATTCAGCTTTTTCCAATAAATAATTAACAAAACACATATTTTTGTGAAACCAATGTTTTACAAGTAATATTTATCAAAAAATGATTTTAACCCATTCGTTGTTTTTTTGGAAAAACCGTCAAATTTGACTCTATATTATGACGTGGGCGCACGTGAGATCATTAGCAGGCGCGGCGCGTGCGCAGGTTGCAGCTGCCCATACCAACTCGCTGGGCTGGACTACGTGAGCACTGCAACGCGTTCATCTTCAGCTTTTTGTTGATTAACATTGTACTACGTGATGTTGGAGTGGTTATTTCGTTTTTTTCGTCAATCAACAGCTGGCCAGGGTTTGTGGAGACGTCAGAGGGGCTTGTACATGTTTGTGAATGCCTTACTGATGGGAAATGTTGAGTGATGTACCTACTTACTATTCTGTGGTAATGCTCTCTGTGAAAGCGGTGTAACGGTGACGTAGTGTGTAAAAGGAAGAATATAACGTCGTTTTTCGAATGCAAAGGATTTAGTTTTCATTATCTTGTATCTACATGAAACGATGTTATATTCGCACTGCAATAGTAGGTATCTGTGCCCTTTTCCCTTGTAGTTACTTTGTAACAGATACATTATTTTGTATAGATTGGTCAATAAATACATAACAGAATAAGAATGCAAATTATGGAATAAGTTCGTTTTATTTTTTGACTGAACATTGCATTCATATAAAATAACTTTGAATACCCAATAGGTACCTACATGTCCATAATACATATTCAAACTTCAAACGCAGGTAATATGGATGTTGATGTTATAAGCATATGTAACTAGTTGTAGACTACAAAGTAGGTACATAATTTATAACGTGTTATATATGGTAAGCCCCCAGCCCGTATACGCACTTCAATTACATAGTTCATAGTAGGTACATACATGCTTATGTTTAGTCATATTTCCATGTACCTGACCTACACTATGATATACCTTATTTGTCTACTAGAGATGACATTATGTGATAAAATCTAAGTATGTTGACGCTTTTAAATTCAGCATTTCACATTATTTCCAAATACAATACATAGGTAAGTATTACAATTACCTACATACATTTCGTTAAAACACAAATTATACAAGCATAATGTGTTTCTATACATTAATCGAAATAGCGAAAGTAAAAATACAAATGCAATGAACTAACACGAATAGATATTAGTATTCTTCTACGAAGTGTCCGCAGATCGTAGTTTGAATAGCAAACTAGAATCACACGTCATTATATTTTAGATGCATTACAGATCACCTGATAGATACCTACTAGCACCTAATAGCGAGTATTGAAGCTACGTGTCCTTTGGATTTGCTATGACTAATGTATGGATAAGGTTACCTACGCGAATCGTCCTATTAGAAAAATGACGCGCTACCACAGATTACGTGTATAGTTACAACGTGTAGTAACTCAATGAATTGATAGCGTAAGACCTCATTCGCACGAGAGTTAAAAAAGCGTTGCGTTAAAACCCGGCGTTGGCGCTTTTTAAACGTTCTCTCTGTGGTTGTTCATACTAACGCTTTAAAATCACTCATGTCTCGTCTCTGGCTTCAGTAAGACGTGGAAATGGTTTCTGCTAAAATAATTACGTAATGTCAGTTGCGTAATATCTTTATGATATTTATATTATTATATTTGCTTAGAATTCCTCGGAAAGTTTGTTCTTAATAAACCACTTGTAGGTACCTACTTAGGTATTTGTTCAGACTCGTCATCGATAAACATGTTACTTAAAGGAATATGATAAAAATACCTACTGTTTTAATTTTTATATGTTAGGTATATTTGAAAGAAAGAAAGAAGGAAAGATTGGCACTAGCGATTTGTGTTATTAAAAGACGAAAAAGAAAACAAAAGGCATTCTGGGTACATCCTCTGAATGAACAGAGATACTTAAAAGGGCAGTTTGTGACACTGTACGAAGGGTTAAGGCAATACCCCGGAATTTTTTTAATTATTTTCAAATGTCTATAACGATTTTGAATACAGGAACGGACGAGACTCCACATCTATAATTAATAGTTCGGGATCAACAATCCACGACATCGTATCGATTTTCTGATGATTATAAGCACAACAAACACGTGCTACCGCTGAGCGAGCGTGCGGCATACTGAACGCAGCGCCGGCGCTTTTTTAGCGCTCGTCTGAATAATAGTAAGAAGTTTCCTATGGTCTATTTTATTTAACGCCCAACGCCGAGCGTTGAAAATAGAACACTGCGCGATAAAAAAGCGTCGCGCTTTAAAAGCGCTGACGTGTGAACATATACTTGGGAATGCATTTGTTCTATTTGGACGCTTTTTTAACGGACGTTAAAAAAGCTCTCGTGTGAATGAGGTCTTAATGTGTCTTCATTACCTGTAAATCTAATTAACAACGTTTAAGTGAAGTCCCATGTCCGATCGATTTTCTTGAGGGACAAGTAGGTGATCAACCCTGTGTCCTGCCAGATCGAGGCATTTTTATTCTTCGTCTCCTCGGTGCTACGCTCACGCGTCAACCACTGTACCAAGGAGGCGGTCAATTAACAACGTTTAAAGTAATAAAATATTTATGTAGAGACTGTAGAGAATACATATCCAATTGAAAGAATGCTGCATATTATAATACTAAATCATCACTGGTATTTGAATGTAGACTATGCTATAATAACTTTTGATGCTACGAGTGGCAAATACAATTTAGTGTCTTAATTGACTTTAAATTTACGATTTTACTATCTACTATCCACAAATTCACAAGTTAGTCGATGAAAAACATTGTATTTAATAAAACAAACAATAAATTAGTTGATGAAATTGAAACAATCTATAGAGACACAGATAAATTGGTAAATATTCTGAACATAAATTCGTTTCTCGTTATTAAAAGTATCTTCATGAAAATAAAGACTCGAACGTTAACGGAATTAATCTGTCAATCCCACCCCGACAATATTACATCATTTGTGGCTACGGGACTTTACTGTTTTGTCGCTAAGCAGTAAACACTAGGCATGCACTAGGTAATCCGTAATGCTAAGGACACAGGTACGCACTCGCTTTGCTAATCTAGCTCACACGTGCTAGCCGTATCACTGAGGTTTACGACGCCACTGTATATGGATTAAAACATTCCAATATTTGTTTTACGTGGAATTGTTTGGTTTTTTTAATTTTATATTATTGTCATGAAATGACGATGCTTATCTACATATATTTAAATGAAATAATTTTTTTCATTGATTTTTTTTTGTGTGGTGTCTCTCAATGTTAGCCAGAAGGGCTTCTACATTTTAACGCGGACACGATTTTCATTAATTACCTAGTCAGTAGTTTTTATTTTATTCTCAAGCTAAAAATAATGTTACACACAACATATTGTAAATTATGTGGTTTGACGAGGAACAAGTTTATTTTTACTAAGTTCATCTACATTCTCCATAAAACCTAGACTAGCAACATTCCACGGCAGTTAATGGGACCCGAGCAGGCTCCTCTGACGTCAGCCCTTATTAGGACATCCACATAGGCCCGACGGCCGACACATGACACATCATAACGAATAAAAAATAAGTACCTACCTGTTTGTAATTAATAAAAACAAATGTGGTTAATAAAAACCAATTAAATAATTCAGTTTTGAATTAACGTAGGAATCGACTTATCAATTCTAACCCTGTTTATTTTTAAAACCCTGTTAATTTTGAAAATTATAAATAAGTTCACAAATAAAGCATGTACCCGACTTAGGTTACTAGGTTACTTTTTACTTATTAACAAAATAGATATTTTCACAAAAAAAAAAATAATCAGATGATGCCGCGAGCTAATCTAGCACGTAGGATGTATAAAAGTTAAAACCACACTGTAAAAATTTCACTGAGTTAATCCTCCAGTAAGTATAATTTAGAGTGAATCATTTTCAGTTAACACCGAGGTGAGTCAGCATTGTTTTCACTAAAGCTAAGGGGATTTTCTTCCGCGTACGTCTCATTTTCAACACACAATTTTTTGTGAAGACGAAAAAATATAATATCAAAAGTGTAGTAACGAAAGTGCATAATAGGCACCCGTTACACGCTCAATCTAGAATGTGATCCTTGATCATGATCATTGATCTCAATGCAGATTGACTGTGTAATGTAATTGATTGACGGATCGTAAAATCTGATCAGAAAATATCTAGATTTTTAGAAATCAACGATCTCGATCCTTTGATCGAGATCCAGATTGATCGTGTAATGTAACATGCTGTCAAATTACGTCAGTCTGCGTTCGGAGCGCAATGGTATGGGACGACAACACACAGGTGTAACCATTTTTAACAGATGATCAAAACATGCCTCCTTCATCCTGTAGTAATTTGCGTAATCCTCTTCCTCTTCCGTACTATAAATTTCATCTAACAAGTTCGAATGTGTATAGATGTTCCTTTTTAGTAGCCACGGCGTAGCCAGCGTTTCCTCTTCACGCGTTTTTTCAAATAACAGGCAATAATTATTGCTGCACAAGCTTTGTTCTTATCCAGATCTATTTATTTAGTGGTTGTGAATGCGTGTGCCTTTGACAATGTCGAACAGTGGACTGATATGATCTGGATTGACCATCTAATGTCGCGACGATCCACATAAAGATTCGTCAATCCGTCACCTGACTTGGATAGTGATCTGGATTGAGCGTGTAACGGGTGCCTTAAGAATTTCAAATATCCAATTATCGATATTTGTTACAGTAAATTTTTAGATTTGAAATTTAATGCATAGTGCAAAATGTGTAAATGCATTAAAATTTTCCACGCCTGTGGTCATCAATCTCAGAAGTGAGTCATTAAGCATCGAGCCGCGACGTGGAATGTAGTGACCGGTGCACGCCGCGCCACCCAGGACTCTTCCCAGAAACTCTTAGCTCCGAACTCATTTTATAATAGGTACATTATAAAAGTAACAATTGGTTTCCGCCACTTTCGGCGCTTACAGAACTATGGTATTTGCAATAAAAAATCCGAAAGCCGCCGCCCGGCGCCAGCGCCGCGATCCGACATAAATCTCATATTTTACAGCGCTCCATTCATAAATTCTACAAACTGCATACAAATATTTGGCTTGCATCCGTTCGGACACAGATTAATGGCTGGTTCACACTTTGATTAGTGTGAGTGCAGGTGATTAGTGCGAGTGCAGGTGTGTAGTGCGAGTAGTGTCCAATTGACTGCGAGTGCAGGTGATTAGTGCGAGTGCAGGTGTGTAGTGCGAGTAGTGTCCAATTGACTGCGAGTGCAGGTGATTAGTGCGAGTGCAGGCACGCTGCGAGTGAGGGGGAAGGGAGGGCGCGCGGGACGTGGCTACTCGCAGTCCACTCGCAAAAAAATAGAACACGCTTCTATTCACTTTACTACACAGCTTACTAAACACTCGCACTAAACAGTCGCTGTCCACACGTAGTACTACTCATCACCTGCACTCGCACTAATCAAAGTGTGAACCAGCCATAACTGTGAGGTGAGAAAATCGATACCTGCTTCACAGTTACTTGCGACAATAGTGTTGTGAACTTGTGAGATTTCATTCATTGTTTTTAACTCATTGAGAAGCGGTCACTTTATAGTTTATGACTAAGCGCCGGTACACGTAACTTGACGACTTTGTTAATGAACCTGACTATAGTGACTGATACGTGAAGTTTAGAAATTATGCTTAATTATTTACGATAAGCGTTTCATAGTTTTATTAATGTTTCTAACTGTTACTTTTGTATAGGTAACCTCACACTGAAATGTTGTTCCTTACTCTTATGTAATTATAATATGACGTCTATAGATATAAACGTGTAACAAATTATGATTTAGCCAAATCGATTGAATACACACATTTCGAAATAGCATTGAATGTGTGTTGATATAAACTATCAATGATATAAACTCAGTAATTGGTAAATCATCACACGATATCATTTCCCACGTGATTTGGCGCCAAAAGCCGGGTTGACGAACTAGTTAGCGGTCTATTAATACGTTTATGTGATATGATTATAATGACGTATTATATAATTGGGTGTATATCATAAATAAGATCATAATGTATATGTGCAGTTAGTACACTATAGAGTTTTTAATACTATTAAACTATTTTTTCAATCTTATCTTTTTGAGTAGTATTCGTAGCGCAGTAGGTATTTTTATTTTTGCAAATATAAAGTACTTAACATACTATATATCATACTGAACAAGGATTTTTCTATCAACCGTAATATTTGTAGGTAGGCACGGTTGGAATTTAAATTGTACCTCATTGTATAATCTATATTTAACATCTATGTCATATGTGTAGGTTGGTACAATAGATAAAATATGAAGGACGACGAAAGGCAGTTGTATCCTACAACTTTTGAGTATCTATACCTACATTATTAAATTATCTGACCAGTACCTATCAACAAAAATATATAAATGTAGCGATTATAAAGGATATAAATATGTTTACGACCAACCCAATAATAGTCCTGCCTAAAAACGTATGCACGATATTGCACAACGTCATTTATCAATGCATTTTAATATAAATAATGTAACATTTTAAATAAATAATCTTCAAGATCCTTGTACGTGTACGTTTTGTTAAAAACACAAATGAAATAACACAGTCCATGACTAATTTCATGCTCACATGTGTGTTATTAATTATTATATAGAACTTTTATATATTATTAATCTGCACTTCAAACTGAGTAAAATAATTTTATTAGACTTTCATTTATATAGATATATAATTAAAATGAATATTACTTGTAAAATACTGTTATCTTTATGTTCTGCAATCAATCAAATTATGTGACAAAAAATGTGTTAAAGAAAATGTTTTGAACCAAGAGTTACATAAAATTTTCTTTAAATGTCTGTTAGGTAGATCACAAAATTTTATTTTTATTTATGTTTGTTAGTTGCAAACTGCAAACAATGACAAAGACAAAGGGCTTTAATATGGCGCCAAAATTACTAGAATGACAAAAAATACTGAATGGCCTGGAAAAGGATACGCCACGAATAGAGAACTTTCCGTCGTTTTTGAGGCTTTCGACAAACAAAAATGTTACTTGTTAGCCTTATTAGTTATTATTCTTTCAAATAAAACATACATTACTATGAACAGCTATAGGTTAATATAAATGTGGATATTATAAGAATATTGATACGATAAATAGGATATAAAAATATAAGTGTGTAACGAGACCGCACAACGCGACGTGACGATTGCGTTGCGTTTATGCTTGTAAAAGAAGTGTATGATTGAATAAATAAATGTTTGAATTTGTTTTTCATGTGACAAATCTAGTGACGTTTCATATTTATTGCTTTTAATGTAAAGATAAGTTATTGAAATTATTTAAAAAAATATATTTTACAGTAATAAAACTTCGGAAAAGCCTAATGACTCGTTTTTTCAAATATAAATATGTATAATACTTGTGTAAAATCAAATATAATTAACAGTCTGTCAACATAAACTTCTTTATTGCGTTTTACGTCTTTCACAACTCACTAGTTTCTTGCAACTCGAACAGGAGTTAAAATATTACAGTGTGCTAGTGACGTCAATGTGCAATGTGTTACAATAGGTTCCTCCTGAATTTATTGAGAAGCTGATGAAATCTGAATCACGCGGTCTTTAGTTACGAAAACGATAATGAGCAGTAAGCAGGCATTGACCGACTTCACACACGTCCGGTGTAAAAGTGGTACAGCTGCGCTAGGGGTGAACGCAGCTAATAGGCACATAGTTATGGAATTTATTACAATTTCAATAGATTTAACACGGATACACGTGTAGTTTTTCCATTTCATTATTTCAAATTTTAATCATAAATTTATTTCTATGACTGCACAAAAAAATCAATGAACAGACGAAACGTGTATTCCTTTTATAATTCAATCCTGATAATCAGAAAAATATACAATCTATAACATAAACTTTATACATTGAGTGTGATAAACGAGTTATCACAAGGTAATGTCAATACATCGTATTGGCAGAGATAATATAATTGGCCAGGCCCAGCCCTAGATCCGCGACGCGCTGGGGGCGTGGTGTGACGTCAGCGCGCGTCAGCACACGCGCCTTGCGTCACGCACGCACCGACATCCGCACGGCACGCGGACACACCGCACCGTACATGCCGATGCGACGGATTAAGGCTAGCGGGACAATGAACTTGCCCTCAGGAGATTGTGAACAGCACAGATAATGTAATATGTACTATACTAGCTATAGAGACGCATATAATATGTTGATATACCTCGCTTCTTGACAAGCTTCGACCTACTGTTGTCAAGACTGTAATCTTTGTTTTTCATCGTGTCAAAAAAGTTATGTGGGCATTGGAACTGCAGTTACAATGCAAGACATCAAAAATTATATTGAAAATCACTACATATAGACTACAAGCCGGTATAGGAAAAAAATATGGGTCATTTGAACCACCAGGTGACCTATCTAGAACGATAGAAGAGCATAAAATAAAAGATTCAGCACTATGCCGTCACTTGTAAGCTGTCCAACTGAGTGCAGATGAGAATTCGAAAGTACAGGTAGACACAGTAAATTTTGGTCATATATTTTTGTACGGCATTCTTAACCACCGATAGATCCATTAAAAATAATAAGAAAACGCTCAGTGTCGTACAAAAACGGTGGTCCACACAGTCGGAATTTTTATTTAATTTCCGAGAGTTAATTTGGTCATTTGACCATGTACGGCATCTGTGTCATACTATTTCAATACTGCTTTTAATCCATTATTCCACAATGCCGGACATAAATCATGGGGACAAGGGGAAAAAATCGAGAGTTGCAATCCCCTCTCTTTCCCCACTCCAGGGGGTCATTTGACACAACTCGAAATAAATTTAGATCACCTGGTGATTCAAATGACCCATATTTTTTCCTATACCGGCTTTTAGTCTACCTCTATAATAATAATAGTATAAAACAAAGTCGCTTTCTCTGTCCCTATTTCCCTATGTCCCTTTGTATGCTTAAATATTTAAAACTACTCAACGGATTTTGATGCGGTTTTTTTTATAGATAGAGAGATTCAAGAGGAAGGTTTTAGTATATATGTAATTTATTATGTTTTAGACAATTTATTATGTTTGTAATTTATTATGGAAAGCTTGTACTAAATATAGGATACGATTCAAACACAAAACGTATCAAATATCAATGGTTAAAATATTTGATGTTAGGTACCTAGGTGTATGGAAACTTACTGGATAAAATATGTACTATGAACCGGAATAACAGTATGTCGTGTTCATTTAATTTGATGATCTGTAGCGATAGAAGCATGTGTACTTTTGTTTGTCGCCAAATTTATTCAACAATACGATATGTATAGCATTCAACTTTTCTACTTACACGTTCCAAATATTAAATACATTCTTGAACTTTACGTCTTTTTATCCAGGTCATTCAGACGATATGTGTAGAGTATAATTAATATGTGTACTTTATATATCTATACATAAAATATATGTAAGTTAACCACATAGGCATTAGGCATATGGAAAAGTAAGTACGTATTTTGCACCGTTTGTCACTTGTAATGTAAGAGAGAAATGTTTCCGACCGGGTTTTCCCTTTCTACCGTGGATTACCAACTTTCTTTACTTAGCGTCCTGATTAAGATTTATTATAGCTCTTTTATTAAACTTCTAGATTTATTTGAATGTCGAAGAGCCTTCATATGTACAAAATGTCAAAATGTCATATGAAAAAGAAACACACACTTACGTAGTTACTTACTTACGTAGTTTTCTATATCTATTAATTAATATTAATTATATTTAAATGACCACAATATATATACAATTTCTCTGTATTTCCATCAAGTGTGTCATAAATAGATAGTGTTATAACCTAAGTGGTATGTTCTGCCGTCTGCGCATTAAGTATTTATTAATTAAAAATATTATTACGTACAGACCGTGGTCATTCTTGCATACGAAAATTGTTTTATCTGCTTTATGGCACTGGTATAATTTTGTTTCAATGCTTGATTCCTTAGAGCATTAGTTGGTTTAATGCTCTAAGCTTGATTCAGTCTGAATAAGTAGTTTTATCGAGTGTTTTTCATTTTATGCATAAATTCTTAGTTCTAACTTCTAAGTATGATATTTAGAATTAATATTTTTTGAAGTGAAAACTTCTTTAGTGGCGTTGAGCACTTTTTCTGTAATGGGTATAAAATCTTAAACTCGCGTCAGGACACGTCACCTGCGAAAAAGCGTAAGACAGATGGATATCAAACATGCTCAACGTTAATAATCAACTTTTCACTTCTGCCGGCATTCACGGAGTGCAACCCGCCTTTTTTTGTTAAGTTAAGGCTTTACTTTGCCTTGGTTACATTACCTACTTCTATTAGGTATACTAGGCATATTTTCTATTCCCGGAATAGAATGGGGAATTTAGGTATTATGTAATGAGTAAGTATGTAGATTGTGGATATAATTTCACATTTCAGTATTTTGAGTGCAAGTAAAGATGTAGAGGTTATACCTACTTACGAGAGTGACAGACTAAATTGGACGAAATTTCATATACCTAGGTACCCATAATCTATATTTTTATTCCTAAAAAAGTCTTAAATTAAGGCTAGTGAAACTATTGCCTGAAATAAAAAGTAAAAACAAAATGAAATCATTTTGTTTTGTTTTATTAATTACGTGTGTAATTTATTAACCAACCAATAAACCGCAGCTTTTAATCAAGTGACGCGTCTGCTCCTTTGTTTTAATTAAACATTATGTGGACTTTGTGTGTTTATTTCTTTGTAACTAATGATATACTTTAAATCATGCATTATCGCATCTCTTCGCATAGAGTCAATGGGTTAAAAGGTGTCCATTTAAAATGACGTAGGTATAGCGCTTATAGGACACTAGGAGGGAATATTTAACATTTTTACAAACAACTTTATACGAATAGAAAATACAAAAAAGTACCTATTTCTAGAAAAACGGAGGTTGTGAAGGTAAGTATAATCATTAATGCAATTTCAGTAAGTGTATTCTGTTGAACAAGAGTCTTGACAATGATCATAAAATTATTAAATATTTAAACTTAATAATATTATGATTGGTAACGTAGTAGAATATGGATTTATTCAGTAATAGTGGGGCAGCAAAATAGATTATGTATTTTGTTATGTATGAAACCTTGAATGAAACTTTATCTCTCTATTTTTTATGTTTATCTACCAGATGGCAGATATGAGGATAAAAGCACATTTCTAAACAAATACCTATGTACGTATAAACTCTATGTACATGAAATGTTTATTATTTAGCGTTCTTTTGGTGTAAAGAAGCTTCTCGAAAAGCAAACTAATAGTTAATCTATTTAAACAAACAACTAGTAATGTTATTACAAAATAACATTAAATCTATTCCGAAGATTCGCACAAAGCGCAATGACGCAAATTCTCTGGAACTGCCATAACCGCCGTGTATTACCAATAATGACTTAACTATTGTTACGTTCACGCAAACACAAATAACACTTCCATTTCAAATGGCTAACGAGCAAACAGTTAATAAATAATAAAAAGGAAGCCGCTTCTGAATCATCTGCCAATAATCCGGACTACCTGAGAATGCAAGCGTGTGCGAACTTGTTAGAGGCTTGCAAGCGAGGCGCCGCGGCCGCGGCCGCTTTCCTAAGCATTCTACAGGGTGTCCCACTATTGGTATACTAAGCGCAAAGGGATTTGTAGTTTTGCATACACTGATCACGTATAAAAAATACTTAAACAACAAAATTACGTCAATTTGCTAAATTTTTCCTGAAAATCCATGTATTCTTCTCTAGCTTCGCGCAGCTGGCATATACCGCTTCTCAAATGTGAGCATTTTGTCTTTGAAAACATAATCTTAAACGATAGCTCACGTGCTGGTGGCAAAGTTGGGCGGGTTGCTTGTTATGGGTGTACACATAGAGTTTTAAGAATTCATCTATTTGAAAAAAATGCATCTTAGTCGTCATAATTTTATAAGTATTTTTTACCTACTCAGCGTATGCAAAACTATAACCTCCTTTGAGCTTAGTATACCAACAGTGTGACACCCTGTATAGAAAAGTATAAACACTGGTTGGTGTGAATGGACGGCCTTTCTTGTTGAGGTAGCGCGCATAATACGGAATACCATACATTTTATTGCGCCAATAAATATTTTTCTTAGAAACGTTCACCCTTTTTTTCTCTTTGCTGTTTACTTACACTTGTTATCACAGGATATAGCGTTAGAGCATAATAGAGTATTTTGTGAACGTGATTTTTCATTAACTGGGTTCTTTTAGTTATTCATTCTAATTCAGTATACATATACAGGGTGTCCCACTATCGGTATACTAAGCGCGAAGGGATTTGTAGTTTTGCATACACTGATCACGTAAAAAATACTTAAACAACAAAATTACGTCAAAAATTTTTTGCAAAATTTTTCTTTAAAATCCATGTTTTCTTCTCTAAATTTGCGCAGCCGGCATATACCGCTTCGCTAATATGAGCATTTTGTCTATGAAAATATAATTTTAAACGAGAGCTCACGTGCGGTTGGAAAAGTTAGGCGGGTTGCTTGTTAGGAGTGTACACAAAGAGTTCTAAGAATTCATCTATTTGAAAAAAATATGTGTCTGGAATTTTTTAAGTATTTTTTACGTACTCAGCGTATGCAAAACTATAGCCTCCTTTGAGCTTAGTATACCAACGGTGTGACACCCTGTATACATATTTATTAATTATTAATCGTTTACAATAATTATAGTGGCTTTCAAATTATAGGTGCTATTACTATGCCAGTGAAGCTTTTAATTTAAGGTTTAAATACAGCTATTAACAAAAAAATTGAGGTATAAAATATTATGAATGATATTACAATTCAATTCTGTTAAACGATTTACACGTGTAGGTACACTAGACCTTCATGTGAATTTCAATCACACAATCATTTCATAACATCAAGAGATAACATTTTGATGCTTATCTGAACCGTTTTCACATGATAGCAATATTGCCTTATCAAATAACAAGCTAGTTTATAGTAAACACATTGTTTTACCATTATAGTAACTACTGCTCGGGGAAAAAGTACAGTTTTGTTGGTTATGTGTTGCGACAGGAGCGAGGCTATCCACGCGTCATTGGGGATACCCAGTGAGTCAATGCTCAGCCTCTGACTGCAGCTGACTGCAATCTCTCTTTATTATGAAAGATTGTGTTATCTAGCTATTGTTATATAATGTCAACTGCTATGTAATACAGATTGACATGGGATAACGGATAATTTGAAAGTGTAAACCCCACCCGAGAGTTCAGATAATTTATTGCTTCCGTATTGTCTTTTCGCCTTGGAATTTTAAATTTTGAGAGCATTAGATAGCGATTTTTATAAGGAACGAAAGCTCTCATTCCCTAAGCCTAGATGAATATGTTATTATGTAAACTGAAGCATTACGTGGTTCGAATATCTAATAAAATGTAAATACCCACGGGCGTCAGACGCGTAACATGTTTCAACGCAAGAGGTAAAGGCTCAATAACCTTGACCAACACCGCCTTTTATAAAAAATCATAGTTTTTACCAAAAGCTACAACGTCACTTCGAAAGAGGGTAATAAATAATGTCAAATTATCATAATAAACTAAAATTAAGTATAACTATTTAGTAACCACTTTAAAAGTGGACTTCGATAACTTTTAAGCTTTAATAGTGAAAGTCATCGTTCCAATAATTTTAATCATTCGACCTTGTCACTAAATAGAAATGTAAAACGGAGGTCACATCTTACGGAAATTTTTAAATGTCCTGCGGAATTTTGAATGGTTGCAATTTTCTCCTGATTGAACAAGGGTTTAACTAGTAAATGACGTACAATTTGCAGTTGACTCGTCGTCATATTGGTGACATGTTGGTGACACACGGGGCAACGACACAGCGAGTGAGAGGTCGGGCCAAAGTTTCCGTCACTCGATGAATCAAGCCAACGTCTTACGTATGCTCTCAATTTCGTGTGACCCAGAGATTCCATACACTTGAAAGTGATAATTCTAAAGAATTGTAATAAGTGTAAACGTACAAAGGAAAGCTTTATGCGTTGACAGGTTTAATAGGACCATTTTGAGTACCTATTGGTAAAATAATAATTAATAATTATTATGGTCTGGTAAAATAATTACTAATTATGGTATAAGGCAATTGTTTACTTATAATTGGTCACCTCAAACCAGTAAAGTTTTACCGCAGGAATTACCGATTTATTAAATGCAGATGTTCTATATAATTACGTTCATCTAATGTAGCTAGGAGATCGATCGAGCTTTTAGAGTGTGATCACTGATCATAATAGCCCTACGATCGTTACAGCAATGAAAAAATACAGCTACATATACAACAATCTATTAACCCATTATTTATAGATAAAAACATGCAAACAATATCAATTACACAAAAGCGGAACGGCTTATGCAAGCTTCACCGTTTTTTGCGTGAACTCATCGCCTTGCGCTGGCCACGTGCTCAGAAACGGTAATTTTAAGATCACTGTGACGTATTCACACAGAGGCGGCTACTTGCTGTGCTTCTGTGAGACACTCAATATTAACAATATTAACCTTAACACGATACAATTGGGCAGCATGACTAAATAACTCGGGTTTATACGCTGCTCATTCGAATGGTATGTAGGCGTTAAAGCCTATGCAATTTAAGAGAATATTGGTTATTTTCTCTTCTGCTCAATATGAGCATGTACAAAAATCGATTATAGAACCTATGACAAATGTCTTAAGTTTTCGCTCTAGGGTATTTCCGTGTCTGAGACCCATAACGTAACTATTAAGTAATACCTGCAGTATATAAATAGCTCATACTAATTATCATCAAAGACAACACAGAAACCCGTTACTACTCCAAAACTATTATACCTATATTTATTCTAGGTCCAAATAACCCGCATTTATATCTAAGGAATAAACGTGTAATTTGCAAGCGATTACCATAATTGAGTTGTGTGATGATAATCGTCTGGGTTTCGCGGTATGTGTGTGTGGTGTGTGCGTGTGTGGGTGTGTAGTAACGTGAGATTGTCGCTGTGTGCGCGTGTACGGACGGGCGCGTGTGTATGCGTGCGGTTATTTCCCGCGCGTGGCTGCCCGCGCGCCGGACGGCACGCGACATTCAACACAAACCTGTTTAATCTATCTAGTACTTTACGATAACACGTTGTTTACAAGATTTATAATTGATGTCAAATCGTTTTTGCATATTTGCCATCACTTTGATCGCTTCCTGAATTGATTTGAACTTTTGGTCTCGAAGGATCAAATTTATCCTTGCGTAGTCACAATGTATCATAAATCTTTTTAGGAAATTATAAGTATAAAAGTATAGTTATTTTTAATAGCATGATGTTTTTTTATCATCAATAAACTAATAAAACTCAAGCAAGCTTTAATTATTCAATTTATTAATTAAGAAAAAAGAACCATCATCTCCGCCCAAAATCACACTATTTTAATGAGATTTTTTTGTAAAAGCTATTATAGAAAATCCCCTTAATCGATGTGAACTACTCTACAAAACTCTACTAAATGTAAAAACAACTAGTTTTAAATAAAATGAGTAATACGACTATCAAAATTTACATAACTGATTAGAGATAGAGCTGATTATTCTCACGCATATATCAATGGATCAAATCTTGGATCAAATGTTTATCTATGTCAATGAAAATATAAATCGGAAGTAACTTGAGGTGGGAAATAACCAATGATAAAAAAGGTGTGATTATTGATAGGTAGATGAAGTTGGATCACGTTGGCGCGCATGCTGCTAGGCGCACGCGATACAATGCCGCTGACCTGATATTGTATTGTTTCTTGTTACTGAACCATAAAATTATTCATATAAATTATTTTCTTGTGTACAATATTATTCAATAGACTGACTTACTATACTATAGCAATATATCATGATATTTTATAATGAAAACGACTTAAATAAGGAAATTTTAAATACTTTTTTTCTCGTGGGATTATCAGTTTTTAAATATGTCGTGAAAATGGACATCCAAATAAAATTATAAATGGATATTTGTATCTACATATAGATTAGTTCAGCTTACTTCGTGCATAGAGATAACCGACTTCAAAAATAACGTAATTTTAGGCTGATTTCAGTTACACGTGCCTCCATCTTACCTCGATATTTAAACTAAAATAAACGTGATAAGATAAAACTTTGATTTGTATATCTAGGTTTAATATCTTCATTCCTACGTGATTGAGCACCAGCGTTACCTCCATCAATATAAAAATATACATGGGTTTTTTTTAAGAATGATAAATATTAAAATATCTTAAGGACCTTTATATGGTTTGTGTAAACTTTAAATAGTGAAAAGTCTCAGCATCAGGGAAATCGTGGAAACCTTTGCATAAATGTTTTTATGTAACCATAGCAATACCAAACTATTTGTATAAAATCGTGTAGGTACGTTTAGTTTATTCTAATAAATATTGTTACATTTTATCGCAAATAAAAGCTCTATTATTTTTCTGTTATGAATTTTTATTTCTATCAACGTATCCTGCAGGGTACATTGATAAACCATGCATGGTTTAATTAATAAACTTGATAATATAAATTTTATGAGGCTGAAAATATATAAAGCTTTCTAGCCCTTCAATATCTCGAGTTATATTATGTTACTTGAAGATTATACTGTTCTGAACTATTTCGTGTTGGCTGCAGGCCTTAAATTATGATATAATATATAAACTTATAAGCACTAAATAATCTTATTTAAAAACTTAAAAATGGGACTTGAAACAAATTAAAATTGTAAGATTTAACCTTTATAAATAAATTAAAGTATTAAATATTCATGAAAAATTCGCAGAAAAACGAAAAAACTTTAGAACTATTATTATGGGAAATAATTTGCCCAATTCACCACAACCACAAGCCACATCAATTATTACAAGAAATCTAGCAAGGTGTAAGTTGACGTACAGCATTGAAGTATGTTTTCCTTCCACCCACATAGGATGACGGCTCAAACAAATATTACAGCAAGTACAACAATTTATCTCTGATGATGTCAACAACCCTGCTTACGTAGCTGGAAAAGCATATAAAAAACACATACGTAGGTATTGTGATGACATCAAAATACTCAACTAATTTCCTTGCTTCAATATCTAACGGTCAAGATAAGGATATTTAGCTGATCTGTTACTAATGCCTCTTAGAAAAATCCATCTTGAATCATGTAGCAGCTTGTCTTTGGAGTAATTTCTTTTTGGGCAGTTTTCCGCAAGCCGCCTGCGCGCGGGAAATCCGACACTCTGTGGAAGTAATTGCCAACGCGATCGGCATAATTACATAACATTTGTTATGGGAAATTCATTATGGAAAGTTCATCCATTGTTCTATGGTGGGTCAGATTTTGTGAAAATTTTAGTGCAAATTAAAGTATTTTGGGATCAAATTATGTATAAATTAAGATTGAATGAATTTTCTATAATTTTAATTGTAAAGTTATGAAACAATTATGAAACTGTTGTGTAATTATAATGCAATAATATTGTGGTTTCGATCGTAGTTGGCTGTATTCGTGTAAATAAAAGCATAATTATTTATTTGAATTGTGATAGAGCTTTACATATTATGTTATAACATACCGTTATATTGGCATGTAAATATTAATATTATAAAAAATTGTTAATTGGTACCATTTTTTATTTAAATAAAGATAATGGTCAGACACGTCTACCGATGCCTGATGGGAAGTGATAAATGTCGCCCATAATATACCAGCAAAAGAGACATTAAAAATACAATTTAAATGGGAATAAAGTCTATTCTTGAAGGTCCATTGATCATAAAGGTTTGGAAACGATTAACAATTGAAATAACAATAATGTTGATTTTTAATATATTTTATCATTCCGACCATTAAAATTCTTAAATTTATGGAAAGTCAAAATCAAAATCAGTCAAAATCTATTCAGAAGTAACATAGGACTTTATTTATCCCTGCTCTACGAGCTTATTCCAAGAAATTAGGTGTAAAATGAAAAATCATCCAGAAAAAATACTTCGTAGACCCTTATGTGTTGTCGTAGAGGTTTCGTAGCTGCGACAAAATGTTATGCTACGAGTTATTTAAGTTATTATTCGTAGATTGTATTATGCCTTATTTTACTAAATGGTTATTTAGCTTGTCTTTTGAACCAAAGGTAGTTGGTAAAATACTTTTCATAATCAGTAACAAAATCTAACATGACTGGTGATAAACACAATTGTCTACTAATGTGTAAATATTTGAGAATAGATGATTTATAAGAGTTTCGGGTATCATGTTATTTAAATATCAATATTTTATGTATCATGTTCGTTTTATTGAGACCTTAATTTTTTCCTACCGTAAATTTTTTTTAGTAGGTATTTATTTCGATTGTGTGCAATCATCAGTTGTCTTTTCCAGTTAAATCTTAATTGGACATTTTGTCATAATCAATAAAATAAAATTATAGCTAAATCATGAATCAGTTGAGTATCAATACTTTAATAGAATATAAACAATGAAAATGTAGCGCGTGCGCAATGTTTACTGTGAACTCTGCGGTTTGCGCGAGTCACGACCGCATTCCAGCTAAGCTTATAGTACAAGATCCCATTTCAATTATAGATATTTATAGATACTTTTTTACAAGCAACCTATCGCTAATCCAGTACATACTCCCTCAAAATTGATTAAAAATTAATTTTTTCATCTAAAAAAACAAATATCTGAAGAATAAGTAGAGCAGTGGGATTGTAGGCCAAAATAATGTTGTAAGAAGCTTTAGGTTTTGTTACCTAAAGATAAGACGACAACTAACTGCAGTTAATACTGTTGAAAAATTCATAATTTAAATATTCATGTTTTTAAAACATGTCTCTACTCTTTATCTATCTTAATAACTTGAATTTATTTGCTTTTTACTGCAAATGGTAGGTACATGAATTTAATATCATAGCATTTAAGTACTATCTATTGTATGTTAGTACGACACCAAAATGTTTAGATAGATGTGTAATGTGTTTCAAAGCACATTTTTTACTTTATCGGCAAGTGTCCAAAATGATTTAGTTTGATCGTTTGGTGTGTTTAGGAAAAAATATGTTAAAATAAACAAACATTTCATTCATCATAATCGATAGAGATGATAAAGGCTCTATTGTACATTTATAATTATAAGTAGTACATATTTTCTCCTTTTAACTGTAATAATTAATAAATAAACGTTAGTATAGTAAATAAAACTGCATCATTATTCGTGGTATTGTTTATTAAATAAATTAACAAGTTATTACAAAACACTGACAAATTACACAGCTACATCATTGACAACATATAACGTGCTACATAAAGTAAACATGTGGAACAGGATGCTCCTAGCATCTGCTCTATAACAATTAAATTTGACATCTTAACAACGAACATAAATCTTTTCAACATTTCAATTAACATGATCAATTTGTTTTAATCAAAGGCATATGGTTCATAAATTACTCAGGTACTAGGTATGATAATGCGTTATTTATTTAACTTAAGTATAAATCAATTTTAATTCAAATCCATTCATTGAAAATTATACAATTAAAAAAAGTTTTACAAAAGGTCACATATGAAAATAATTCGCTACATAAATTCGGCTTTCACTCTCAAACTTTCAATTAAACCTTGAACTTCAATATTTTTTTTACTAATATTTACACAAGTATCTCTACATTTTGTATCGTGTAACTCAGTCCTTATACTGATATCTAAGTTTTTACATATAATATTATCTAAGAAATACTCATTTGAACAGAAGTATACAAACATAATGTCTACACGGAGAGATGACACTAAACAAATTAATAGCCGTAAATCGTAATAGTATAGGTATTACAAAATTACCGTATCTATTACAAAATTGAGTAGAAATAGTGCTATTATATTGCCTGCATAATGGTTTATTAATTGTAGTTGCATTAAGTATCTAAGCATTATATTATATAATAAATATAAGGATAATAAGATGCTCTTAAGCACATGTTCTACCGGTCCGTCGTAACGGGAATCTCGAAGGACGCCGTGACGTCACATGACGTAGCCTGACGTCGACCATTACGTATACAAAATTTTGCCAACGAATAACCCCTTACAAGGATAACTAATCGCAGACATGTAGAAACACGCGTTGAGGAAAAGCTTTTCGATGTCATAATTGAAGTAACAAAATATGATTATGAATTAATAGATACACAAATGACGACGAGTTTTGAGGACAAAATCCTTATAAGGATACAAATAACGAGTCCCAACAGGTCAGCCTGACTTGTAGTTTTTAACATTTATGTAACAAATATAGGGAGACTAAATTCTGTGAAAATAATCACCAAAAATATTAAGCAAGGTCACCATCTAGCTAATGTTCCGTAGTTGAAACCCGTTTTACATTAACATATCGATTATAACCATTTATTAGCTTTTTAAATGTCGTGTTTTGTGAAATCCAAAACTAACAAAATTACCGACATCGGGGTTTTTACAAAATTTCATTTGAGACACATTTTTGTTATTGTTTTTTTTATGGTTGTTTTATTATGTTAATTTAATATGCAAATACATATAGGTAGCATAACTTACTTATGTTACAAATTATCTACGTTTAATTCATAATCTATGTAATTAATGTTAGTACTTTAGGAATGGCACGTGGCACGTGGCACGTGCTGTACGTACGAACCGCACGTGCCATTCTCTAAAGCCACATGCCGCATACAGTAACATGCTTGTTTTAGTCTTCGCGTAGTAGCGAGATCAAAAAGTTCAACACCATGAATAAATAACTAACTTATTGTATACTTATATTATTCTAACTTACTAATTGTAGGTTTTCTTAATTCACAGATTTATTATGACAATAAATAAACATAATAGCCAAATTGCGAAGAATACCTACACATGACTGCAGGTAGACTAGAATTATTTATCTTTTATTTTTATATTGAAATAATAAACTAATTATAATTATAATCACCTAGTATGACGTTTACCACACATAATCATTATTCAATTCTATTTTTAATTCCATTGATCTGCTATAAATAGATGCAGGAAAACAGTAAACACAATGCAAACAGGGTTAACCAATTAGAACATACAAACATTCCTTATACCTCATTTCGCAATTACCTAAAATGACTAGAAAATCACATTACTTAAATTAGTACTTTTACTGAAATAGAAAGTTGTCTATGCACATTTTCTATTTAATATTTCAGAGCTAGAAATACTTACCTACCTCAAAGAATATTCAGACGTGCAAGATACGGTTATATTTCCATAATAAATTTGGGGCAAAAATAATCTTATACCTACAACATTTCACTAAGTTTCTCGTAAGAGATACCAACAGTTCGCCCAACGTACATAATATGTATTAACGCCTGTAAAAATAAACAAAATTCGCTTAAACTCGATTTACTCATTATAGCGAATATTCAATACAAATAGAGACTAGAGGCAGTGAACACCGCCCATGGGCCGCGACCAATCGGTGATCTCTTATCGCGATCCAGGCGCGACCATTGGCCGGCGCTACGCAACTTCATACGCCTAATCTTAACCGGCGATAAAAGCAGCGAATGTTTACTCTACATCGCTACGCACCGCGCTAGCATGGCTCCGAGAGGCACTACACAGGCACAAGCACAGACACAGGCACACGGCACTCGCGGCGCAGAGCGGAGCAGACAGGTGGACGCGCCGCGCGCGGCGGAGCGCGACTGCGGACTGGCGGCCGGCGGGCGCGCCGCCGCCGCGCTCGCATCGCACGCCCCCGCCGGCCGCTGCCGACAGAGGTTACTGCCGTATTTAAGACCCCCATTGGGCTACACCTGTTATTCGCAATTTAGACTTATTCAGAGTGCACGCAACCGAGCGACATGTCGAACGCGCTCCTCGTCCTGTCGATGTTAGCCGCCGTGCTTGCCGGCGCCCTGGCCAGACCCAACGGGAGGCCCAAGTCGGTTGACCTAGCCGACGCTATGAACAAAACCGTGTGCCCGATCGTAGTCGACTACGACGTGAACGAGAACAGAATACCGCAGAGGATCAAAGTGCTGAAGTGCGCGCAGGAACCGAACCGGTGGTGCGCGCAGCAGCGCATCCCGCCGCACGAGTGCTGCCAGCACAGCCACAACAACCACGTGATGGAGTGCGTGGAGATCCGCGACACCGTGCTGGTGTTCCTCGTGGACCAGAACCGCACCGTGACGCACGACGTGTCGGTGGGCTGCACGTGCATGATCGAGCAGAGCTCGCAGGCGCCCGAGCTGTCGCTGTCGCCGACGTGACCGCGCACCGCTTGCCGCCGCGCTGCCCACTGAAGTTCCTACTGCCACCGCCCGCTGCCCGGCCCGCCCTAAGCGCCCCGGGCCCCGGCCCCGTGCTGCGACTGAAGTTATTTATTTAATTATTTATTGTGAAATGGTTGTGACGGGCCGACGGAAATGCTCAATGCCGTGTGATCGACTCTACATTCCTAATTTAAGTATTTATTATGTAAATATAAGATAACTGACTGATAAAATAATTTAATATAACAAGTGATTTGTAAATAAAAGAGCTTTAATTTTTTAAACTTTGGTTTAATTGATAAATCACCCAACACCCTTATTTAAAAACATCTACATAAGATTAATTAAACACAATTTACTAAAATAATACGAATTACCATCCATTATTCAATTTAATTTAATATCCATACGTCGAAGCTTCAAATAAATATTCTTGTAAAAAGCAACCAACGTATAAATCAATTCAATTATTATTCTCTTGATTTATATTATTTTTGTAATAAGTGGTCTGAATTTTTTTTGTAAAAATGGGAACCTACTGAAAAGTTTAATTACAAATGAAATACGTGCATAATTTATTAGTGATTCATGAATTAAATAAATGAAAATTTTACGTAAACGTAGAAAAATACAAAAAGTTTTAGAGAACATTGAGTAAAGTTTAGATAGATTTTCCAAACAAAAGCGACGTTGTTGTATTGAAACAATTTCGTAAAGTTTAATTTAGTGGAACCATTAAAATGTTATAAGAATTTTTATGATATCCGAGATAATTCCATCTAAAGTCTGACATAACGACAGTACACCTAGAACTATCTCTTAGTTCTAAAGATTAGGCTATTCCTTATTGAAGTACACTTTTAGTAATTTTGACATCTCGGTTAGTAGTAGGTACGTAAACCTATAAAAATCATATAAAACGTAATACACTTAGCAAAGATTACTACTAACACGTGTCATAAATTACAATACTGTCTTTATAAAATAAAACATGGTAAAAAGATTAAAAATCTTTTCGTTCCGTTTCGTTCGTTCCGTTAGTATGACGATAGATAGCTATAGGGACTAAATCAACAAATCGAAATCAGTGAAATAGTCTGAAGGAAAAAATAATGGAATGATTTCTACATAATATTATTATTTTTAGTATAATTTATAATTTGTTTAGTATAGGTAATTACTAACTCATTACTAAATAGATATAAATTCAGTAAAAAGAACTGTAAAACATATTACAGTTCTTTTTACTGAATCTTTCATACTACAATAGTATTGAAATTATCATTATAATATAGTTTTGAAATAAAAATGAATTGAACTTACCGATATGCCGACTCTATATTTTTCACTCACATAACTAGATATTTTTATAATAAGGTTAAACGAAAAAACACGAAACGCAATTACGGGCTTATCTTATGTAAAATATAATAGGTATACCATTATATTTTAATCTACATCTGTATCTATATATAAAAATAAAAATGAATAGCACTCTATGTTGCTACGCGCAAGACTCATGAACGCCTTTACCGATTCGGCATTTTTTCATATTCTCGTTAGAAATGGAAGGTTTTGGTGGAGAAAAAACGTAAAATTACGAGGAAAATAGTTAAAACAACTCTTTTCTTTTCCCGTGGAAATAACTATATTCCTATTTGTCAAACATGTGAAGAATTTACAACCAACGTGAAGATTTTCATTGTAAAGACCTACATTTTCAGTAACATGGTTGTGGTAACATTAGTATTTTTAAACAGACAAATTAAGTATTTTAAAATAATTAAAAATTTTATGTATTTTGGGCGGTCCAAAAACTTTAATTTTAAAATACCTATAAAAGTAGTGGCTGTATTATTAAAAATACTTTTCCTGACGTACACTATTCATCCTTTTCTTTCTATATTCGTGTATGGAAGTTATGTGAATGTATTTGGAATGTATTCATGATCACTCTTTTTTTCATCGAAATCGGTTTTCACAATTGCATAGACACTGATATGCAAAGAGCATCTCTACCATGTGGAACATTTTTTTAATTTTACAATTATTAATTCTAAAAATAACTATTAATTACATATCCATCCAAAAATCCATATTTTCAATTAAAATGGCTTCGAAACGCCGGGTAAAAGTAAATGGATAATATTAAAATAAAGGCATAAGAATGATTTTAGGGCACAAAATTCGTAAGTCAATTTCAAAACTGTATTTCAGACTTATCTAAAAATAGTTTTAAATTACACTTACCTGCATAACACAAGATCGAAAAACATGTTACGCACTGCATTTAAAATATTTACAATGATAATCCGAAAGAGAATATTATTATATCTATACGCAAATTATACTGAAAACGACACCAGGCGGTTAACACCGTCGTCTCACACGTTTATGGTAGCCCACTTGAGTCTATGGCTTTTATACCCTAACTTTAATTGTAATCACGACTCACGTGGCTAATAATCCAAATAATTATTATATTAGTATACGACCTTATCACATTACTGCTTCATTACTGTATGATACGAGTATTTCGTATACTTTAAATTTTTCGTATACTTCGCAAGTTCGAACGAAGGGTCTCTATGAAGTACAGCGCAGGCCGCGGCCTCTCGTGACTCAGCGGCCCAACAATCTCACTGAATTTAATATTCAGCACGTCTTAGTATGAAATATGCGTTCGCACAATGGTTGGTGACACTTTTATGGTCCATTTTATTGTGGCTCTATTCGCGAAAACCACGTTAGAGATGTTTCGTCATTTATTGACGGTGGTTTTGCGTTGATAAGTGATAACACTGATAAATCTTTTTGGTTTTTCTGACTGTGGTTTTTTGCGAATTTATTAAATTGACACAAAGCCTTAATTTCGAAACGAGACTGCACTGATAAGACAGTAATGGCTCGTACTTGATAAAGACATTAGCACTTTTGGCTGGATGTACCTAGGTAGCTCTGTCTTGTCCGACGACACGGGTCTTATTGACACACAAACACCGTCTCAGCGGGAACCGTGCCGACTTGGGATTTCACATGTTGATATTTTGAATTTACCACTCACGTAAGGCAATTGTCGTTGCGCTAATTTCTCGTGCAAGCAGGATCGTAGGTTGTGTAGGTACAGAGCGAGCCCACGCCGCGCCCGCAGAGTCATGCCTTCAGATCATCTGCGTATAAACACGCTTGTCAATCAATAGATTAAACGTTATACATAATGTACAGGATGTATTTTTCGCAAGTGTCCCCAGGGTCACGTTACGTTTGTTAACAAATGAGCTTACAAATAAACAGTATTTTCGGAAACTCCAATTTATTTTCTGTTTATAATGTGCTAGCTAAAGATTTGTCACATGACTGAGCGAATATTATTATTCCTTCTCACTTTAATTTGAGAGGAAGTTCAACTCGATTAATTATTTTAACAATGAATTTTTCTCCAGTAAATAATGGTATTTACTAGAGAAATATTCATTGTTAAAATAATTAATCGAATTAATCAAGTTTCTTGATGAATACAAGCACTTTACATACCTATATCATGTAGGTTTATATCTGTACATTCCTAGTTAAGTCCTGTCTCTTCATTGAAAATTCAAAATATGTTATTATTGGTGGTCGATAGAGTCCGTACAAATCCATACATGCATTATCCTGTTTATTTACTTCGTGCTCGTCCTCTGTAATTCCCCAACTTTAGTTTACAAATAAACAGTTTTATTAACGATTACGAGAGAAGAGTGGTGGAAGTCTTCTTCTATTCTTTACTATATTTTCTTTTAATTGGAAATTGTACTGCAATTATTATTCGCGTGTACCTATAAACAATTTGTGTAGACTATTTATTGATCAAAATCAACAATTTCACAAAAGTTCAGTTCATTTAATTATAGGTCCCACTTACTATAATATAAAAACTGTTCTACTGTTAGACAAAAAATATTGCATTTGAATTTGGTATCTGTCAATCATAGATCATTCATTGTTGATATTAAATGGGGAGGAGGACATATGTTGGAAAAAAAATGATGAATGTTATTAACCACCGAGTTCTTTTTCCAAAGATTAATAAAAGCTTCTCAATCAAAACGTGTAGCTTTGTTGTTGCAAAGACGGCATTTAAAATATTATAAGTAGATAATAGAACTGTATCTACTAATTTCGCGAACATCCATTTTATAATTATTCAGAATTTATATACATCACCGAAAATTAATTTCTTTTTTGCACTCCTGTCAACGAAATAAGAGCAAATGAACATATCGTGGTTTTTCAAAATTCCAAACTGAATGATAGGAATGAATATTCAAAATATGTAAATATTAAATTCGTTTATTTCAAAAGATGTGAATAAAAATATTGAAATCTGGTAGATCTTTTTTCTAAGCATCATAAAAACTTTCAGCAAGGACGTATTAGGTATATATCTTTAGTCGTCTTGAATCTAAGCTACCATCTAACATAAAAACCATGACAGAAACAAGTACACGTACGAACACAAACTTAAATGACGAATGCTTTTAGGATTTTTTGTGATTTTTCTAAAGCAATTGACTGCGTAGAACATTAACCCTTAAATTGATTTCGTCCGTTTTAAAGAACATAGTAGGGTGATTGCGCTGGTTTTCGTCCAGTTATGGGAGTTGCCAACTTTGTGATGCGAAATAAATATTTTGGAGCACCCTTCCTTAAACATATAATATTTTTATTTAGTCCTTATATAGTCTTCTTTAAGAGAATATTAAGTGAAAATAAATCATTTTGACGTATCTTTTTATTTAAATTATTTTCTGCAAAAGTAGGGTAAATGCTAGTTTTCGTCCAAAAAAACTGGTTTTCGTCCTAGTGTAAGCTAGTTTTCGACCACCGTGTAGAAAAAGGAGGGTAGGTCAACTATTAAGTTAAAAACCAATTACAGGTAAATATATACTTTTATTTAATCAACATCACAATTTCTCACTACCTTACAGGTTTAGTTTTACTAATAATAATCAATATAACTAGTCAACACTGGGATCTATGTAGCACTTGGCAGTCTTTATATGCGTTAGTGATGACTGTTTAATCATTCGTAATAAAGAAAGGAATGCGTTACTTACAATGTAAATGAATAAAGTAATAATTATAGGACTGAGAAATTACATCAAAAAACAGAAATATTCATGCTAATACTTTGTTTATCAAATGAAACGTACTATATTAAACACAGCCATAATAATACGCTTTAGCTACTAAAATAAACTATACTATACCTTACTGAACTATGCATTATTGTCTTACTGATGCCTTTATTAAAGATTCTTCAGTGTACGTAGCGTTTTTTTTTCTAGCTTTCTTAGACTCCTTCGAGGCCATCTAAAAACAATAAGATCTTTCTTAGGATACGTTGAGTAAGTAGAATAAAAAAATATTGCATTGGCAAAACAGACCTAGAATAAAAGATGATACTCAAGTGAATGATAATCAAGAAAAATACAGTGTATTATGTCTGACCTACCCCCATTTATGCCATGAATAATTGACTCTACTTCACATAAGGAGAATGATACATGACTGAATGAATGACAATATTAGGTACCTACAACACTCTGGCCCTCACCAATTATTTATAAGGAAGATACTGAATAGAAAACTTTTCAATACGTAAAAAAGACGAAAAGTACTGCAAAAGAATAGCCATTTTTAATTTTTGTCCACTCCAATACTCATTCATGGACGAAAACTAAAACGTTTAAAGCTAAATTTAGTTTTCGTCCACTTCTTTAAATATTTTTTTATTTTGGCAGCACTGACAAAGCAGTGGACGGAAACCAAAAAATCTAAACTAATAGCAATAAAGATCACTTCGGGAGAAACTATTCAGTATTTTAAAGGACCGATACAGTAAAAAGAACCTAACAAATATTCACGTAGCTGTTTGAGTTTTCGTCCACTTGGACGAAAACCAAATATTTTGAGAATTTGGTAACCTAGTATCCGTCCACTTAATTTTTCGAAGAATATTATAAAAAAAGTATGATAAACACTTCTAATTGCGTTTAATAGGCTTATAACTAAACATACGTACCAAAAACATTACGTTAACTAGCTAAAACAGTGATTTAACTTACCATGAACTTTTCTCGCCGGCAAATTTTTCTCTCGCGCGATGACATCTGCAAGGCACGGATGGGAAGCGGCCACTTTTACGTTAATTTTTTGAACTCTCTTCTTGTCAAATCAAATTTTGATGTTGATAGTACTGTTGCTTACACATTAAGGACCGTAAAAAGTGCAAACTTGCGCGGGAAGGTAGGTTTGTATTCAAGTTTTACGCACGTGATTGTAGCAGGTCAGTCAAATGGACGAAAACCGAAACTGGACGGCAAACCAGCGCAATTACCCTATTTATACACATGCTGGCTCTGTTTCAGTAGACCTAGGCATTGCCAATTGGTATATTATGAAGGTACTAGCTATGTCCTTCGCGTACATGCAAGTTTCGTTAGCGAAGCGAAGTTCAGTCGAAAATGGTGACCATTTGAAATTTGCAAAAAACGGATCTTTTGACTCTCCTGATAAAATTGGTTATAACTGTAAGTATTTTGGCTATTTTGCTTATAATGTTATATTATTAGTTAGAATACGATTGTAAGTATAGTATTTTGACATAATTTTTACATATTTTACAATATTTGTAATAAAAATCTTAGTTTGTTTATGATGTCCCATAAAACGGACGTTGACAACTTGGAGTATACACTAGGGAATTCTTCACATGTCCTATGTAACGGACGTTGCCAATAAGGCCCTCTATTTTCAACGTCATCATTTTGATATATTTAATTTCTCTATTTTTATTATATTTTACAGGAGCATGACTTGGCACTCAATAAAAAATTCCCTCACTACCTCTGGCGGAAGCTGAAGAGTCTGGCGTAGAGTTGAGATGACGATTTCGAAGGAAATGTAGACCTACGGTAGTGATTTCACTATGATAACAGTGTTAACCATTTACTCCCAGCACCATACCTCCGGAATTATACGACATATTGATTTGAGACACAATGAAGACCCAAAAAGTCAGAATTTTTACCATCAACAAAATATTATTGCTGCAGAATTACAGCCATTACATGCGGTGCGAGATGAATCTTCCCTACTTCTCAGTAGTTCTTCAGCCACAGCATCATGTTACTTACCAGAAATACCACCCAATATTTGAAAATTTAAATAATAATACCTTACAAATTAAAAAACTGGCAGCAAATGGATATAATATATGCCAAAGAATCCAAAAAAAGCGATTTAAATTTCCTGTTTGTTTTGGTACTTCAGGCATGGTATACGACTTCTTTGCATACGATGAAGCAAACACATTACAATCTGTACAATTTAGTGAATGGGAAGAGAACTTTCTTGGTGTATTAGAATAAGTTCTCAGGCTATGTAATACTATTTTTATTCCAATTCTTAGCATATTCTTATGGCTGTGACTTTTGATAGTGTCGTTTTTTAAAATCCATTATTTTTGACGATATCGTTAAAGTTTTAACCAATATTTTAAGACAGATGTTTGAAAAGCTTATACTAGATCGTCCATAATTATAATTTGATAATAATTTTGAATTACAGAGTTGAAAATGTGCATTGTATATATGTACCACGGTTGCAGGAATAATGTGCAATGTCCGTTATATGTGACGGTTCGAACATGTACATATAATTGGCAATGTCCGTTTTATGTGACATAGTGAAAACAATAGAAAAAATTAAAATTTTTAAATTTTTTTTTCATTTTCCTCTTTTCTATCCTAATTACAACACATCCTCCAAATTTGGACATTATACACACAAGTTATCTAGGGGTGACAATTTAAGGGTTAATTCCATAGTAATTGAGTTTTCTCAATAGAGTGGCTATTGAGAAAACTCAATTACTATGGAATTAATGGTTTGGTACGAAACTTCATGTCTTCATATCTTCTGAATAGGATACATAACAATGGCGTTAACGGCGAAATAATAATAATAGTTTAATAAAACTAAAAAATCACGCTTTTTATAGAAAACCGAACTAAAAAATAGAAAATTTTATCAAATTAGTGTATTGTCATCGGTCCTCAATAAATCTACAAAGTTTGAACGAAATCTGGCCGTTTAAAGTGGGTCAAAATCGCGCCCAAAGAAGTCGGTTACAAATATACAAACATATAGGTGAAGCTAATATAAAGCGTGTAAAAAGAGACGCCGCGCGGTGCGGCAATTGACATTGGTGTTCCACAGGGATCTATTTAAGATCTCTTTTTGTTCTTAGTATAATATATTATGTGAGTTTATTTGTAGATGCTTGAGTTTGAAGTGGGACACCATCGCCGAGAGATCAGAAACCGTTAATGTTTTAACGATAAGAATATCCCTATTCAAAATGTTCGCAGCAGTGTTATAGATACATAATGTTATTATGATCTTCGAAATTGTCAATGAACTAATACGTCACACAATTTAATTAACCTTCCTGTTGTTATATTATACAATATCTTTATCCGTAATCCTTAACGTAAAACATAATATGTTCTGGAGGAAAATCTGTAAAGGATTGCAGATATATATCTATTGTATGGAACGAACATTAATTTCATACGCATTTGAAATTTAAGGATAGACTGATTATTATTAGAATTTATGAATTCGATTCTTCGCCATATATACCTAATATAATTGGACAACAAACTAATTATTTTATTTTGAACATGTTATTTCGGCTGTTACTATAAATGGATGAGTCTTCATACCCTTATTTGGTCATTTCCGTTCAACTAATTTAATTATATTTGTTTACGACGTTTGTTTTCGACCTGCCGTCACTTTATGTTATTTTTTTTTGTTCACATGAATTGCAATTTGCATTGTCATTACTCATTATCATTTGTGTCATCTTAACGTTTTGTTGGAAGGAATTAAATTGAAAGCGATACATAAAAAGGGAGTTTTTGTTCATGGTCCTTACGATTGCCGGATATAAGATATAATAATATATAATATATAACGATACTGGAGAATACTGGCTTTGGAGTTACGACAATATCGATGAAATTATTATTGGTGGATTACGATTTACGACTAATAGTCTAATAGTACGTACATACAACTATAACGGTCAGCGTAACATCGAGTTGGGTGTTCTATCATCGCGTCTTCACATCTGCATCTGGAGGTTATTTTGTGTATAAGTGCTGTGAGTGAGTAAATAAGTGGACAAACCGTGAGTACATTCGAGATATCATAATACATAATTGGACTTTATATATTGGGACTTTAAGTAAATCGTATATAAAACTTGCTAATTGCTATTACAAAATAAATTGATTTGTACTTTAAAGAATGACGTGTTAAATAGGTCAAGGTTACGTGTTTCGCGGAAACTTAAAACGTAATAACCTACTTATTATATTCTGTGAATGCGTATCAGTTTATGAATATTGTATTTTAAATCTTTGTCGGATTTCTTATAGTTAATAATTAACATCAAGTTAATGTATAAATTAATTTATAAGATTACGTATTTCAAATATTTAACCTATAAATTTTTATAAAGTTTTTTGTATATTCATTTTGTTTAATGTGTTTGTGTATTCATTTTGTTTGTTAGTTTTTGTATTTGAAAGATGGAATCTTATATTAAAGTGCAAAACAATATATATGATCGAATTACAAAAGCTAGATCTAATTTTAAGAAATCGCCTAAAGAACGTTTAGCGAATGATGCGTATTTATCGACAAGATTAGATGCGCTTGAAGAACTTTGGTCTCAGTTTTTGCAAACTCACACGCAAATTATTCAAGTTTCAGAAAGTGATAAATTGAATGCTACTACTTATGTCAAGGCTGATACATATGGCAATTGCGAAGAACAATACATCGATTATAAGTATGAGTTGCGGGAAGCTCGAGCTAATTTAGCGGTTAAATCAACCACTGTACATCATGCGCCAGATGGCAGCACCACAGCTACAGATTCGAATCAACAAGGTTTTAAATTACCAAAGATTACTATTCCACATTTCTCCGGGAAATATGCAGAATGGACGAGCTTTCGAGACCTGTTTTTGTCACTGGTACATAGTAACCCTACATTGGATGATGTTCAACGTTTACATTATTTAAAATGTCAACTCACTGGAGAAGCGGAACAGTTCTTGCGACACATACCAATAACTGCAGAAAATTATAATTTATGTTGGAAACAGCTTGAAGATCGGTACAGCAACAAAAAGACGTATCTTGCCAATTGTATCTTAAAGAAATTTATGAATCAAAAAACTGTAACAACTGAATCAGCTACAGCGTTACGCGAAATATTAGATACTACTAATGAATGTATGTTCGCACTTAAAAATTTGTCAATAGATGTAAGTACTTGGGACACTATTGTTATTTATATTGTAAGCTTAAAATTAGATTCCGAGTCCCGTAAGCAGTGGGAACTGCAAAGTAGTAAAAATTGTAATTTATTACCAACATATAAAGAATTTATAGAATTTTTAGAAATCCGCTCACGTTCATTAGAATTTATTGATCCTAAGGTAGCTAAACAAAATAGTCAACAATATAGAACTAATGTTACTCCGAAAGCGTTTCATATTTCAAATTTAAAATGTATTTATTGTTCTAATGATCATCATTTGCGAAATTGTAAAAGTTTTTCAAGGGAAATGACTGACACTCGACGGAATTTTGTCCAATCACATAATCTTTGTTTTAATTGTCTTGGTGCAGGTCACAATGTATATTCGTGTCGCCAGTCTTCCAGGTGTCGTATTTGCAAGAAGAAACATCATTCTTTACTACATCCCAAAAATGTATCGCTTCCGTCGGAGCTTCAAATGAGTGAGGCAGAATCAGATGCTAAGGAAGCAACAGCATCTACATCAACACAGGTAAAAAATATTAATAATATCAGAGCCTGCTTTTCACGTTTCAGTGGACAAGTTTTACTTGCCACCGCATTAGTTAATGCCAGGTCACACACAGGCTCATTGATCACGTTAAGATGTCTCATTGATCAAGGATCACAGGCTTCATTTTTGACTGAAGCCGCAGTTCAACTTCTTGGGCTAAGAAAGATTCCACACAAAAGCTCCATTATTGGTTTGGGTAGTGACCACTCAAGTTCTGTTGCCTCTAAAGCGAGGGTAGAAATTGAGATTGAATCACGCCATTGCAACTTTAAAATTTGCGTCCAAGCTTTTGTGCTCAATAAGCTCACCTCAGTACTTCCGGAAAGGAATGCTGTTGTTAATCTTAGTCCTGAAGTTTCTAAATTAGTTTTAGCAGATCCTTTCTTTGCAACACCAAATAAAATTGACATGCTCCTTGGAGCAGATGTTTATGGTCAGATTTTGCTTGAAGGTCTGATCAAGGATTCACCCAGTGCATTAATCGCGCAAAATACACAGCTGGGTTGGATTCTATCGGGTCCAATTCAATCCAGATCGAGCTCCAGCACTATTTGGTGCAATCATATTCATCAAAATGATGAATACGAACTTATGAAGAAGTTTTGGGAGCTTGAATCGGATCAATTCGCCTCTGATAAATCACTTCTTACAGAGGAGGAAATTAAATGTGAGAGTATATACACATCAACTACTAGGAGAGATAGTTCAGGACGCTATATAGTTAATTTACCATTTCGAACCGATGATCCAAATTGCAAATATGGTAATTCAAAGGCTATTGCAATAAAACAATTTAATCGGCTTGAGAATAATTTATTAAAAAATCCCAAACTTAAGGCTGAGTATGCTGCTGTCATAAAAGAATATAAAAATTTAGGTCACGTGGAATCTGTGCCATCACATGAAGAGGATTCAGCTGATGCTGTATACTTACCTCACCATGCAGTGATCCGAGAGGATAAGGATACTACCAAGGTCCGAGTTGTCTTCAACGCTTCTTGTCCAGGAACCAATGGCATCACATTGAATGACGAACTCATGGTAGGCCCATCGCTACAACCTGACTTACGTCACATTATAATGCGTTGGCGTCAATATCCAATTTGTCTTGTCGCTGACATTATAAAAATGTATAGACAGGTAAAAATATCTGAATTACATACAGATTTTCAACGTTTTGTGTGGCGCGAAGATCCAGATCAAAGACTGCAGCATCTGCGCCTCTTACGAGTTTTTTTTTTTTTTTTTTTTTTTTATGCAATAGGGGGCAACAGAGCAGACGCGTCACCTGGTGGTAAGTGCTCCACGTCGCCCATATGTACGCACAGTGTCAGAGACATTGTGAGTATGTTGCCGGCCTTTCAAGTAGGAATATGCTCTTTTCTTGAAGGTCCCCAGTTCATAGCCGTTTGGAAAAGCCGCATGAGGGAGTTTGTTCCAGATTTCTGTAGTGCGCGGGAAGAAAGATCTTTTAAAGCGCACAGTTGTAGATTGCCAACAGTCAAGGTGGTGAGGGTGGTATTGTTGACGATGTCGTGCTGTACGGTGATGGAACTCGGCGGCGGGTAATGTTCCAAACAACTCTTCAGAGCACTCCCCATAGTAAATGCGATAGAGAACGCATAAGGAAGCGACATCTCTTCGCAGCGCCAAAGTATCAAGCCGATCGGTGAGACTTGGCTCGTTAACAAGTCGTACAGCTCTCCTTTGAATACGGTCAAATGGAAGGAGGTATTGTTGGGGTGCCCCGGCCCAGATGTGGGAGCAGTATTCCATGTGCGGCCTGACTTGCGCCTTATATAACTTGAGGCGATGGTGCGACGTGAAATACTGCCCCGCTCTACAGAGCACACCAAGTTTTTGTGAAGCCAACTTGGCTTTTCCTTCCAAGTGACAAGAAAACTGTACGTTACTCGAGATTTCGAGACCAAGGATTCCGATACTGGCTGCGGCTGAGAGAGGAGTACCCTGAAAAGTAGGAGCTATGACGAAGGGGAGCTTTTTAGCGGTAAAGGCGCATACCTGTGTCTTTTTGGGGTTAAATTGGACTAGGTTTAGTCGGCCCCATTCTGAAACCTCTTGTAAAGAAGTTTCAATCTCAGACACGAGGTTGTTCCGGCACTCGATGATGCGCTCCTGAGAAATATTGCTGCGGCCGGTATATACTGCATCACCAGTACTGTCATCTGCATAGCAATGAATGCTGCCGTTGAGCAGCATATCATTGATATGCAGAAGGAACAGAGTGGGAGACAAGACACAGCCTTGTGGGACACCAGCATTCACAAGCTTAGGATCAGAGCAGGAACCGTCGACTACGACACTCATGCTACGCTCTGTGAGGAAACTGGCGACCCACTGGCAAAGTTTCTCAGGAAGCCCATAGGAAGGAAGCTTCGCAAGAAGCGCTTTGTGCCATACCCGGTCAAAGGCTTTCGCTATGTCCAAGCTGACTGCTAAGCCTTCACCCTTGCTCTCGATCGCCGTTGCCCATCGATGAGTTAAATATACAAGAAGATCACCAGCTGAGCGACCGCGACGGAAACCGTACTGTCGGTCACTGATCAGCTGGTGCTCCTCCAGATAATTCAACAGCTGGCGATTGATAACGGTTTCCATTATCTTGGAGAGCAAGGAAGTGATGGCTATGGGTCGATAGTTGGACGGATCCGAGCGATCGCCCTTTTTCGGGATGGGATGCACTAATGCTTTCTTCCATGAATTCGGGAAAACGCATGTGGAGTAGGAGTGCCGGAAAAGGCGCACGAGGACCGGTGCCAACTCTGGTGCACACATCTTCAGCACAATTGGAGGAATACCGTCGGGGCCACTCGACTTGTGGACATCTAGAGCGAACAGTGCCTTACGCACAGCACTCTGGGTAAATCGGATGTCCGGCATAGAGCCCTCAAGCCGTGGGATGATAGGTGGTGAGTTCCCCATGTCATCTAAAGTCGAGTTTGCGGCGAAGAGGGAGCTAAGGAGATCAGCTTTCTCTTTTGCCGTGTGGGCCAACTGGTCATTCTCCATGCGCAGAGATGGTAGGGACGGCTGACAGAAGTTCCCTTGCACAGCTTTGGCGAGTGCCCAAAAAGCTCGTGTTCCCGAAGGAAGTCGGGCAAGTTTCTCACCAAGCTTAGCAATATGCTCTGACTTTGCTTTCGCTATTGCTCTTTTGAGAGACCTAGAGGCTGAGTTTAGTTCTCTCTTGAGTGTACAGGCGTTTGGATCACTAGACACGAGCGCATTGGCCCAGGCCTGGTAACAGTCTTGTTTTCGGCGCGACGCCGTTTTACAAGAGCTACCAAACCAAGGCTGGGACTTGCCACCGACGGGCACAACAGAGTTTGGAATAAAAAGCTCCATCCCCTGAAGTATCACATCAGCAACAGAGTCTGCACACGTGCTAGGATCATCTGCCGAGAAGCAAACACGGCCCCAGGGATAGGATGAAAAGAATGTACGCATCCCATCCCAGTCTGCTGACTTGTAGTGCCAAACGCGACGGCGGCCATTACACTGAGGTCGTGGATATCGCAGGATTGGCACCACACTCCGTATTAGGCAGTGGTCAGATGAACCTAAAGGAGCATCAACATTGACCTGATAGCCATCCGGATGAGAAGTCAGCAGAAGGTCCAACAGTGAAGGCGTATGATCCTCTACATCTGGAATTCGCGTGGGCGATGCTACCAGTTGAGTAAGACCATATGCAAGAGCAAAGTCGTGGACAGACTTACCCGCATGATCAGTGGTACGAGACTGGAGCCATTCAACATGATGAGCGTTGAAATCACCAAGGACCACAATTTCAGCGGAAGGAATCTGTAGGAGCATGGTATCAGCAGCGGATTGTATATGTTCAAAGAGTCGGTCGGTTTCATCATTACCGCTGTGGGATCTGTAGAGGCACGCATAGACGCGGGGGTGGTCATCGCAATCTACGCGTAACCAAAGGATGGATAGATCCCTACCTTCAAGATAACCGAGGCGCCGAAAGCAGATATCGTTCCGGATGAATGCGCAAACACCAGCGCGGGGTATAAAATTGTGCTCCAGGTTGTATCCTGGGTAATTGAGATATGATGTATTAGAAGGGGAAGATATCTGCGTTTCGGTTAAAAAGAGCATGGCCGGTTTCGCCGTCTCAAGATGGTGATGGACGGCGTTGATGTTAGAGTGTAAACCCCTTACATTACAGAAATTCACGCAGTGCGTGTAAAGGGGTGCAGCGGTCTTTTTTCTCTTGTTGCCCCGGGTATGAGTAACGAGCGGGATTTTGCCCTCCCCAGAATACGCAGGGCAGCCTGAACGTGAGTGCTCAGGGAGGGATTCTCCAGCACTAAAAGTGTTGGTACCCTCCTGGGGTAGTAATATTTGTAATTCCGCTGCCATATTAGAAAAGGGGATGGGGGGAAGTGGGCTTCCGGTATGTCTCACTCACCAATGCGAAACGCTAGACGCTTTACGCCGGTTTTCCGTGAGATAGTGGTATCGCGCCGGACGGACTACAGCCCATTCGTGCTACATACAAAAGAGGACTATTATATGTAGCTGTAGTCCTACCACTCTAGAAAATTTTTCGCCAGAGCCTCGTCCGTTGATCGGCAGGGTGCACCACGAGCAGGTGAGGTTGGCTTTGGCCGTTAGATGGTATACGGCCATTGCACCCCAAAAGTTACCTTTGGAACGGCTTCAGCACCTTATCTCACTGTGAAATCATTACAGCAAGTTGCACACGACGATGGAGTAAAGTATCCGCTGGCTGCTGAAAGGGTACTTCATGATTTTTACATGGATGATTTTATGTCAGGCTGCTTTTCTGTGGAAGAAGGTAAGCAAATTTATAAGGAAATAACACAACTTCTCCAAGGAGGTGGATTTGTTTTGCAAAAATGGAGCAGTAATAGCGAAGAAATACTTAAAGAGATTAATGAAGATGTTGAAGATCAAGCAGAAAACCTGAAACTAAAAATAGATGAAATCATGAAAATTTTAGGACTTACCTGGAACAGAAGAACTGATGAATTTGAATACTTAGTACACCTTCCACCGCTCTCTCCTCCTGTAACAAAAAGAAAAGTTATTTCAGAAATTTCTAGATTATTTGATCCTGTTGGTTGGCTTGCGCCAGTAATAATTTCAGCCAAAGTTTTTATACAAAAATTATGGCTCTCGGGAATTGAGTGGGATGATGAACTTCCTGCACAATTACTGAAGGACTGGCTCAAGTATAGAAGTGAATTAGATACACTTACCAAATTTAGTATCCCACGCTGGATTAACATCAATAATGATGATACAGTTCGCGAATTGCATGGCTTCTGCGATGCTTCAAATGTTGCATTTGCGGCAGTTGTGTACTTGCGAGTGGTTAACTCCAATGGGGAAATTAATGTTGCATTAATCGCTTCCAAAACAAAGGTAGCGCCCATTAAACAAGTTTCGATTCCGAGATTGGAGCTTTGTGGAGCTGTACTACTCACAAGACTGCTACTAGAAGTGTCTCAAGCCATGGGTATGGAGAAATCTTCTATTCATGCGTGGACCGACTCACAAATTGTGCTTGCTTGGCTTCAAGGACAACCTAGTCGTTGGAAAACCTTTGTCGCCAACCGTGTGTCGGAGATTATTACTTCGTTGGAACCGCAGCAATGGCAGCACGTATCTACCAAGGATAATCCTGCAGATTGTGCATCGCGTGGCAGTACGCAATGGGATGTTCAACTCTGGAAGGAAGGGCCGAAGTGGCTGCAAGAAAAGGATATAAATTTTACAAGAGGTCAAATAGAAGAAACACATCTAGAAGAAAGAAAAATGAAAATTTGTTTAATAAATACTCACGATGATGAAGCAGATCCCGAAGAAGAAATATACTCACGGTTTTCATCTTTGAGAAGACTGCTCCGGGTTACTGCACTCTGTAAAAGACTAATTAAAAGGATGAGAAAAAAGGAAGTAGAAGATCAGAAGGATTGGATAACAAGTTTTGAAATAAGAGAAAGTTTAAAAGTATGTATAAAAATATGCCAAGAAAAACATTTCGATGAAGAGCTTGCAGATTTAAGAAATAAAAAAGAAATAAATAAAAAAAGTAAACTTACCTCACTTAATCCAATAATTGACGAAGACGGTATTCTACGAGTAGGTGGCAGACTGCAGCAGGCAATCCTTAGTGATGAGAGAAAACATCCTATCATTCTTCCTCGCAAATCACAGTTTACAACTTTGATTATTGCGGATGCTCATGAGAGAACATTTCACGGCGGTCCCCAATTGATGCAAAATTATTTGCAATCAAAATACTGGATTCTAGGTGCGAAGGATTTAGTACGACTGTGTGTTCGTAAATGCGTTCGTTGTGTACGATATGCCGCTCGCACAAGACACCAGTTGATGGGACAACTACCGGTTGAAAGATCTACTGCTTGTCGACCTTTCTTAAAGAGTGGAGTAGACTATGCAGGGCCTATTAATATAAGAACCTCTAAAGGCAGAGGTAATCGGTCATTCAAGGGATATATTTGCTTATTCATTTGTATGGCCACACGCGCTATCCATCTCGAAGCAGTAAGTGACCTTACAGCTCAGGGATTTCTAGCAGCGTTTAAGCGTTTTACAGCACGCCGTGGTCATTGCGCTGAAGTCTGGAGCGATAATGGGACAAATTTTGTGGGTGCAGCACGAGAACTCAAATCTTTATATGCTCATGAGAGGTCCAGTATAATGAAGGAAATTGCAGATCAACTGGCTACAAATGGGACTGAATGGCATTTTATCCCTCCCCATTCCCCAAATTTTGGAGGACTATGGGAGGCAGGGGTAAAATCGACGAAACATCATTTAAGACGCATTGTTGGGAATTCAACTTTAACATTCGAAGAAATGACAACATTACTTGTCAAATAGAATCTTGTCTGAATTCTCGGCCTATTTCTAAAATTACTGAGAATCCAGACAATCCAATCCCACTGACACCAGGACACTTTTTGGTGGGAGAACCTCTGGTTTTACCCCCTGATGTCAATTACGAAACATCCAATATGACAAATCTCAGACGGTGGCAAATGACTCAAAAAATGACACAAGATTTTTGGCGTCGTTGGTCAAATGAATATTTGACTCAGTTCTACCATCGTTATAAATGGAACAATATTGTTCCTGAACCTACAATTGGAGATTTAGTGTTAGTAGTGGAGGATGATCTTCCACCTGGAAGATGGTTATATGGTATTATAGTTGAAAAACATCCCGGATTGGACGGAATTACGCGAGTTGTCAGTCTTAAATGTAAAAACAATGTAATTAAACGTCCTGTTTCTAAATTGTGTTTTTTGCCAATTACCAACTGATGTTGATTTTTTTTGTTGGCTTTCGAGCCTCATATTATGTTCGTATTAGCACGTATTAGTAAGAAAGCATGCAATATTGTAATATTTTATTTTGTATTTTTTCTGTATTTGATGTTAAATTCGTGTAAAGACTTTCGTTAGTATTCATGTTTTGATCGGTTAATTGTATTAAGGAAAATTTTGAAAATTTGTCCTTGGTGGGCTGTATGTTTACGACGTTTGTTTTCGACCTACCGTCACTTTATGTTATTTTTTTTTGTTCACATGAATTGCAATTTGCATTGTCATTACTCATTATCATTTGTGTCATCTTAACGTTTTGTTGGAAGGAATTAAATTGAAAGCGATACATAAAAAGGGAGTTTTTGTTCAATATTTATTTCAAATATCTATCCTCTTATTTTACAAATATGGTTTGTTTAACTTATACACGATTATAGAAAACTATTGTTACCTCTACAATAGATACACCTATTTACGTAAAATCGAGTGCGGAGAAGGTAGAGTGCTATAAATACCTACAATAAAAAATGTTTCTGTTTGGTAACTTGGCAAGGCATCCTTACGTATATGTAAGAGAAATAAAGACTATTAGACAAACATATAGATAATATACATAATTAATTGTTTTATAACCACTTTTAAAATCTTAATTTGTATAATAAAGTATACGTATACTTACTATATACCTTAATCCAGTAAATATACGAGCCTTGATATTATTCGTATGAATCATCTTTTTGCACAGTGGATTAGTTTTTCATCCTTATATGGTATCTTAAAGTTAATTATGTATTAAACTATTTAACATGTGACGACGCTAAGTACGTGTTATAATCATTCTAAGCTTTACAAATAGATTTTTACCCTGAATTATTTTATTTCGCTTATTGGCACCGAGGTAGGTACTAGGTATTATGAAATCATAAAGAAACGATTTTTTATCTGACTATCAGATATGACAAAGAGATAAAGTTTCTAACGTTGTTTGTGTATGTTTATTTGTGGGGGTTAATTTTCGGAAGGACTAATCCGATCATGAAAATTCTTTTACATAGAGAAAGCTAATAGTAGAGCTTTTTGACAGGAACTGGGTATTTACAGTGGGCTTTTATCTTTATGTTTTTAATGAATGTTTAAACAATTCTGTAAAAATTGTTAGGTAGTACAGATTTATGTAAGTACCTATATTTAAATATAAATTAAGCCGGAGAATAGTGGGCCAGTTATGAGTCTCTATCTATGATAGAGCATTATAATAATTGGTAATGCTCTAGCCTCTATGATCTATCTACTAAAGGAGATAGATCATAGAGGCGTTTACTATTTAAAGTATTTTTTCATGAACCAAACATGAATCTTTATCAGAATATTATTAAGTATTTGCCAACCGAAATAGGCACGGGTCAACTAGAAGGTAAATTGTAATACATAATACCTACCACATGAATTCATTGTTCTTTTGACGTTGTTAAAATTCTTTGTCACGATACTACAAATGTATGCATTTTCAGCTGTTTCCTGACACTTTACATGGCAAGGAGTAAACATGATATTTACTTCTGGTGAACTAGCATATCTCTTGCTACATTGCGTCAGACCACGTCACTAAGAGTCGTGGTAACGTCACATAACATTGTCATAAGATTGTTTGGACACTATCCTCCAAAAATGACTTCGAGTAAATTGGAATGTGGCCAATCGTCTTGAGCCTGTTTACGTAGTGACTACGTCAGAGATAGTTGCTATAGTACTACGTAACAACTAGGTACAATGTGTTTTCACTTGTCATTGTTTGCAGTCACTAATTGGTTGTAAAGCAGTGGCAATTAGGAAAAGAAACAAAGATAACACTCAGTTAAAAGTTGATTCAGAAGGAAGAGTTGATATAGAGTAGAGACAATGCTCATTTCTACTAGGTATACCTAGGTTTATACCTATTATTATACTATTATTATTTTATAGATATTATTATAAACCTAGTACAGAACGGTACAGAATCTACTATGGGGAGTGCTCTGAGGAATTGTTACCTACACCTTTTACCAGCCGCACAGTTCCACCACTGGACCACACGCCGTAAAAACCAGTTCCATCCGCACCACCTGGATGGTTGGCGCTCCACCACTGTCCGCTTCACCCGCAACTTCCTTCCGCGTACGGTGAAACTGTGGAACGATTTGCCACCTGCGGTGTTCCCGAACAACTACGACATTGGGGCCTTCAATAAAAGAGCTTATTTGTCCATAAAAGGCCGGCAAAGCACCTGTAACACTCTAGTGTTACAAGTGTTTATGGGCGGTGGTGACCACTTAACACCAGGTGGCCCACCTGCTCCTTTGCTTGCTCTGACATAAAAAAAAACCTTCTTTCCTCAACACTAGTATTTTTAAAAATAATCAAATGAAAATTTGGAGGATACCTATTGTTCAACAAATAAAATTATTATCTATAATTTAACGTCATACTAGAATTATAATTAGCTATGGTCTGTGATCTGTCTCTATCTCGAGTACCTACATAAGTAGGTACCTTCAAACAGGGTAAAAGTGGCCAGTTTAAATACTTTTATATACCTACCTATGGTATAAATATAGGTAGGTGTACGTAACTAACTATTTATTTATAGTGTAGGTACCTAGTACCTACCTACGCATCGATAATTTTTCTCAGATTATGTAAGAAAAATAATAAGGAATGACTTTCATTCTCTACGTCATATTACGATCAGTTTCTGTAACCTTTTAAACTTAAATACCTGGGCTTAACACTATCTACTTAAATAAAGTGTTTACGACTATGTAATCACAGTTGCCAACTGAGTTTTATATGTACCTACATTGTTTGAAAAGAAAGTCCTTGAATTTAATTCGGAGATATGTTGACAAGGCTATGGAAGTAATGCTATTTACTTGGCACTTATAGTTTTATGTAAAATCGTTGTAATGTGAAAGTAAACATGGAATTACAAGCATGCGCGGGCGCTGGGAGGCGTGGAGGCGCCGCCCACCGGTCTCCACGCCTACCGCCCTCTAGCAGGCACTTTTAAACCTTTTCTCCATAATTACGTGTAAGATAATGCAACTCCTATTGCTCACTCAACTGACCTTCCCCTACCTCAAAGTAATTAACATTCAGTTGCTCGTTTGCTAAGGTAAAATACCTAAATAGTTATTTTACAAAAAAACTAAAACCCGCCTTCAAATTTTGAAAAGAATTATTAAAATCGATTCTCCCAGTCGCAAGTTCCGTGGTAACAAATCCAAAAAAATACGGTCGAATACCTCCTCCTTTTTTGAAGTCGGTTAAAAATTATTACCTGTTAAAATTAATTACCTGTACGTGTCCCATTTTACATTTTTTTTGAAACATAACGGGTATATGGTAATAAGAATAAAATTAGAAATTTCCTCATTTTAAAATTATAGCTCCGCAGTGTCAGTTTTTAAAGTTACGATGCAATATTAGCGGAAGGAAATAAAAATATGATATTTTTAATGACGTAATAGAAATAATGGGTAGTAGTAATGAAGATTTTTTCGCTGATAGCCACGTCAGTAGAAACATTTCCTTGTTGCCGGCAGGCGCGTGCGTCACGGCAAGTGGCATAGCTTTATGGTGTAAGTTATGGTACCTACTTATGAGTTAAGGAGGCCATTAATTAATCTACTTACTAGTTTACTCCAACTACTGCAAGAAGAGATTGTATTTTAAAGCAAGAAAAATAATTTGAATTTGAAAATTAAATTTTAACTTAATTTTAGGTTGTAATGTAGAGATAGTAGAGTTTTTGCAAATTATCAGAATTTTTCTTGGAATAGGTAAGTATTAAATTGTTATGCAATTTTATTTGCTGATTCAGACGTTTCTTCTATACCTAACAGTTAAGTCAAAATGGTTCTAGAATGAATCATCAAATTAAAAAATATGAATGATTAAAAAAATATTCACAGCTTCAAACGTTGAAAAATGATATATTTTATCTTATTATGATCTGTAATACCTAATATAAAATTCCATGTCATAAGATCAGTCAGATGATTTTACAAAAAATGAGAATAGCGTTTTTAGAGCAAGAGTTGTAGGTACCAGTACCTAAATAAATGGAAAGTGGAAATTACTGCGAGCTCTCGTACCTGCTATACCTAAGTGAATAGTAAAATTATTACCCATAGAAGGATCTTACACCTACGTCACTGATGAGCGCCAACTGTCAACAATCTGTATGTTTGTTTACAGCTGCCTTGACACGTCGGTAAAATGGTTAGCAAGTAGGTATTCCATTGAGAGCTAGGTAGTAGGTTCAATAATCATACCTTTGAGTTTAATATTTTACCTACTATTGTTTTAAAAATTATCTCATAGATCTAGAACAACTAGATATGTAGATAACAGATTGATACAAAAACAATTGCGAAATGTATCTTAACATGATCTTAACCATACCCCATCTATGTGCCCTATATAGGATTCAAATAAGGAGGCTCTGTTGTTCTGTTGTTTTACTAAATTAGTACCTAAATGTTAGTACCTAATCGCTTCGCAAAAGGAAAACCAACATTGCATTACCTATACTTAAGTATTTATAATTAATTCACAAATATGGATTTTTTTTCGTAGAAATAAAAGCTAGGTAAGTAAGTCTAAATAATTTATTATATTAGGTACACATTACTCTATGTGATTGGTGAGATTATACCTGAAAGAAAAGTAGTTATTCATCTAACTGAAAAACGGGCTCATATATAGGTACCTAAATCATAAATCGTTGTCAACACATACCTACATACAACTAAAATATCACTGGAAATAAATAATTCCTATTAATACAAACGAAATGATATAGACCGGGAGATAGTGACAAAAATTATTAGGTCATTTGTAGGGGCAATAACAATCATTTTTCTTTTTGTCATTGCTTACTAAACGAAGGATTACAGATATTGATTGGCATACTGGATGATTTCAATCTAAGTAATTGTCTTGTGCTGACTAAGCATTTTCATTGTTTTGTTTTTACAATAATTGTAATTGTGTAATTAACATTAAGGTACGACGAGGTTGATGTGCCCTTAATTGGGACAAACGCCTTATAATTTAACAGATTTGAACATAAACCAAATTAACTTATCTATTATAGATAAGTTGCGGATTATTCCGAATGCGATATTTTTAGTTTTTACTTGTAAGGCACCCATTTAGTGGAATTATAAAATGGCGTTCCAAAATTGGTTTCACCCGAGAAGTCAAGAGAAATTCCTGTAGGAATGGACTGTTAGGTACAAAGCGTTAAAAATAAATAGCCTGTCACTCTTCAGCCCAACTCTAGAGAAAAATCATATCATCATAAAATCCACATAAAATCGCTCCGATACGACGTGAAATAAAAAAAACAAGAGTTGTTAATGTCGTTAGCGATGCTAACTAAGGAATAGCAGCTCTTTTTATTGACACAAAAAACCTACAAACCTACACACTAGTAAAATTGTATCTAAGTATACCAATTATTGTTCAATAATGTCATACTGAATTCATAAAGACTTTTCCTATGCTGGGTAGAGCCCTGTGGTAGAGCCATTAAAAAAATGCATCTAGTGGTGATTGGCAAAAACGGACGATAAAATAAGATCAATTTAAACTGAAAATTGCACGAAGCTTCAAATAAATTTAATACTCGTACGAATAAATATACATGTCTGTGCGTACGAAGCTCGACATTAGTCTCTATTTGAAAATGTAATTAAAATGGACCTTTGATTAAACTATATTTACCTAAAAACTGTATAATTATTATTTACGGATTTACCATCCTGAAACACGTATCGTCCTATTTTAGAATACCTAACATATTGACGTTAAACGCACAAACAATGCATACTTCTGACATGACGTGTGTTGCGCAACTTTTCAATGATGCAATATTATTCTATATTTTATTCATTTATAATTGAAATATTGTAAAAATTATACCCAAGGAAAATTAAAATAAAACAACAACTTAGTTAGTATAGAAATTTTGTTTATTTCTTTAAATAACAACAAAAATAACATTTCAACACTAATTTAGTTATTAACTAATGTTATGTTACCATGTTTGGAGGGAAGTCAAAATAACAACAATATGATAGCAATACAATACATGGCCACAGAATGCGGTCGATAATTTGGGTTATTTGAGCTAATAATTTATAACATGTCTATTGAACAACAAATCTAAGTTTATTTCCTCCTTTCATAATTGTAAATTGGCGATAGTAAAATTCATAAATAAGCTCACACGAAAATATTTTTATTCGAAAAATAATCTGGCATTTTTTAATCAATATGTAGACATAAAAATAAAAAAAATCTTTAACATCTTTAAGTACTTCCTTCAACGTATTACGATAATTATCTGACGCTTTTCGTTAAAATATCGTTAAATTAGGTATGTCTATTTATATTAGGTACTAGCTTCCGCCCGCGACTCCGTCCGCAAGGATGTCGGTCTTCGCGTGGATGCA